>NC_056735.1:211151842-211284986 GCF_019279795.1 Protopterus annectens
GTAGGATATTGACATAACTCACAGACTCCATGAGTGCTCACAGTTTGCAGGCATCAGCCAACATTGTTAGCCACAGACATTCAGTAGACATTCAGTATTCACTTGTCTTATAGTTAAATGGATTCCAACAGTAGAGGATCCAGAACTAAGCCCTGTTCAACACTGCTGCTTACAGATCAGTTATTGTAGGCAGATGTTCCTTTGTTGAGTATGTGTACCATCAAAGGGACACTTAGTGACCCCTAGAATTATAGTACAGTAGATGCCTAAGTGGGTACTTTGTAAATGATGCTTGAGTGGGGGATATAGTCAGATGGCTTGGCTCAGTCCAGGGGGTTATATACCCTGATGTCCCCTCACCCAGGTCCTTGGTGACTGCCTGCCACATTTAACAGTCATGATCCCCCTGTCAGACATCCAAACTGTGTACAGTCAACTGTGTGTATATCACATATATGTGTGCTGATCAGCTTCATAATGATTGCCCCTATAGCCATACAGATATGGATACACAGGCAAAGAGGTCTATAGTTCTGCTGGTCAGTGCATGCAGCACCTCTGTGCAAGGGTATAACAGTTGCTGTTGTCCAGTCAGCTGGGGTCCAGCCATTGGTTACAGTATGATTGCAAGTTGTTCACAATGGTGTTAATAATCCTTGTCAGATCCCTTGTAGCATGCAGTATGGGATGTTAGCATGTCCGTCCAACAGATGCTGTGTATCCTCCATAGAGAGGCCATTTATAACCTGCTGTGTAGATATTTACTTAATTAAAAAAATCCCAAGTACTAAAGGTGCATCAAACAAGAACAAAAAAATGAGAAGAGAATTTATGCACCGCCAAGCTGAAACGCTGTATTGTAATAATCTCCACAAATAACAGTGTGTTAGGCGTATGTACCTATTTCTTGAAACAAATTATAAATACCCAGATCTTTCAGAAATATAGTGAAACAGCAAGTCTATTTAGCAATTAAGAAAGCACTTACTTCATAGAGTTCTCATCAGCTGTGCTAACTTAATTTCACTCTTAAGTTGTAATCTTGGTTAGTAGTTCCCTTAAAAACTTCAGGATTGATGCCAAGTTAGTAAATGCTTTCAAACTGTAAACTAAAGCCCTTTTTCATTAGTCCAAGTCTCATTAAAACCACAATTTTTTTTTATTTCACAGTTTAAAACAACGCTTACTTCCACAGGGCTCTCATTAGCTATGCTGACGTGCTCTCAGTTCTTAATAATAAGTTCTGAATAATAGTTTTCTTTAAAAGCTTTAAAATAAATCCCAAACTAAAAAGCTCGCTCTGGTGAGCTTATTTAGTAAAACACACACGAAAACCACTTTCAGCTGTTAGCCTTCTTCAGTTCGATGAAATTTCAGTTTCTTAGTTTCAAAATATAAAATAACTACTAGCCATTCAGATACTTCCGTCTACACACACCTGTTTGTGAACTAATCATGTTCCTTGTATTGAGTACTTTACTTTGGTTTAGCTGAGACACGCCTGTTTCTTAGGATTGGTTTTAAAGGGACTACAGCATTTATCCCAGGTGACTTGTGTGCCTTTAAGTTCAATATCAATTTAATTTCTTTATTCTCCGTCAAATTTTTAATATAGGTTCATATCTGGGCATTGTCTGTGCTATATGTCAGAGTACACCTAAGCTCATTTGTCATAGTTCCTTTCCTGTTATATGGTAAAGTAGTTCCAGTTGTAGTATTACGATAATAGGGACATCCCTTATTATCTCTTATGCTAGCAATATCTTCATTATTACAAAGATCTTTTCCTTTATAGCCCCGTTGTTGTAAATGTCTTACTAATGAGGCACATTCTTTCCTATAAGTAGGTTCCTCTGTACATAGTCTTGATATTTGTGTTACTTGATTGTTCATAATATTCTTATATATATGCCTGGGGTGCATACTATAACGATGTAAGTAATGGTTCCTACATGTCTCTTTCCGGTGTAGTTCAGTAATAAACCTTGGGATGGTGTATATTTCAATTTCACATCAAAAAAATCAATTTCTGTCCTAGAGTATTTTATGGTAAATCTTAGGAATTCCGTAGACGAATGTAAATAGTCAACAAACGCTATTATTTCTTCTTCTTGTCCTTTCCATGCTAAAAAATATCATCCACAAATCTCCCATGATATAGGAGATATCTCAACCAAGGATTATTCTCATTCAGTATTTTCTGACGTTCCCACTTTGCTAATACCATATTAGAATACGTATTTGCACGTGGAGTGCCCATAGCTACACCCCACTTTTGTGAATAGTAATTCTCTTCATATACAAAGATATTATTGTGCAATATAATATCTAATAAGGTGCAAATAAGGACAGCATTAAATCCAATCTCTCCAGCTAGATCTTTAATAGCCTTTATTCCATACTCATGCGGTATAACTGTAAAAAGATTGTTCACATCCATAGTTACCAGAATAAGTGGTGTACCTGGTGCTAATTTTTTCATATCAACTGAAAGTTGTCTTAAGAACTCTCCTGTATCTTTAATAATGCTTTCCAGTTTAGATAAATGCGGTTTTAGTTCACATTCCACATACATGGAGATGGGCTCTGTAACCCATCCTCTCCCGGCTACTATCGGCCGTAAAGGTGGTTCCATCGCATCTTTGTGCACCTTTGGTAGTCCACTAATGTATGGTATTATGGGATGATCAGCCATTAGAAAGTTAAATAACTCTTCATTAATTCTTCTCTCCATTAATAGTTCATACAATTCATCACTTATCTTTGCCACTATCCGTTCCTGAATTGACTTTGTTATTATACAATAAGTCTGCTGGTCACTTAGCATGGATAACATTTTTCTTTTATACCAATTTGCTTCCATTACTACTATGGCTCCTCCTTTGTCTGCAGGTTTAAACTCCAAGTCTTTTCTCTCTTGTAATTTCTTTAAGGCTTCTACTTCTCCTTTAAACATATTGGTGCAGCATTTTCTTCTTTTCTTTTTCTCTTAACTTGGTGACTTCTGCTTCACACAGACGTATAAACATTTCCATTGCCGGATGGTTGACTGGAGTAAACAAACTTGGTTTCTTGTAGGGTACTTGCTGGACTGTACTTTCACCAAAAATGGATTTTAGTGTTACATTTCTAGCAAACATTATTATATCAACAAAAAATTCACTTAAATCTGAATGTAAGGAAGGAATAAAAGTCAAACCTTTGATAAAATATTCATGCTTTCCTTGTCTAAAGTTATATTGGACAGGTTAATAACAATAGATTGATTTTCCTGGGTGGTTATAGGAATAGAAATACGTACATATGCCTAACACACTGTTATTTGTGGAGATTACAATACAGCATTTCAGCTTGGTGGTGCATAAATTCTCTTCTCATTTTTTGTTCTTGTTTGATGCACCTTTAGTACTTGGGATTTTTTTAATTAAAAAAAGACTGGTGGTAATTTAGTGCTCAAAACCACTAATAAACAATAAAGTCAGCACTAAAAGTTGCGAGTCTGAAATGCTCTTTTATTAACATAAAATGACATAAAAATTGAGCACTTTCGTCAATAAAACCTTGACTTCATCAGAATCAACCAGCTTAGGTTAGCTGACAACCTTCCCCCTGGTTTAAATGGCTATTTGAGCATTTATTCTGTTTTAAAGGAAAAAGCAGAAGCTATTTAGTCATTTTATATGCATTACAGTTTATACTTTTAAAATAATATTTACTGTGGCATTGCTTCGACCCACTGAGAAATGCTAACATATAAAGAGGTGTTTTAGACAATAACATTTTCCCTACTGGTTTGGGAATTCTTAACAACTTGTTATTGCATTTTTTAAATGTCGCTGTTATATTATAAAATAGTTTTTTCTTTTAAAATTTTTTTTTATTGTTTAATTGATCTATTAACCCCATGACAGTCAACAATGCAACCTATTGGTTATTTTACAGTATTTAAGAAGGTGGTTTGTGGCTTTCTGGTTGATTCTGATGAAGTCAAGGTTTTATTGATGAAAGCGCTCAACTTTTTATGTAATTTTATGTTAATAAAAGAGCATTTCGGACTCGCAACTTTTAGTGCTGACTTTATTGTTTATTTTTTTAATTAAGTTGATTTAAGTTTATTTCCCTTGTACACATGGCTGATGCTGCAGGCAAACAATCTATGAAAAACACAACAGTTGCAGGATTTCTAGGAGAATCAGTGAATCCTTTGTTACTAAATCTGGAAACATGGAATTTAGAAGACTTATGTGAAAATAGTGGAACAGAGAATTTTGAAAAACTATACAAAGAAGTGGAAGAGGCAGCATTTAAATTAAAAAGACTCCTATGGCAACACTTTCATTTTGAGGCTTGCCTGCAACATAAAATCATTCCAGGGGGAATGAGGGTTAAATGATTACCTACATATGGAAATAGTCGACCAGACTTATTAGCCAAATGGCAGAGCATCAACCTGGAAACAAGCTACAGTTACTTACGTTTGCTAATAGAACATTTTAAACCAGAAGAGGAACATGCAGCTGATTTGATAAGACTGAACAAGCAGAAGTGGAAGGATTAGAACTAAGTGAATCTGAAATAGGCCAGTTAGAAACACTACAACAAAGATTATCTGCATATGATGTCAGGTTAAAAGCCCAGAAAATGAAGAAAATGATACGGGATTATAAAGATTTCAAAGAAGGGAATATATTTAAATGGCCAAGAGAATATAAAATAAACAGTATAGATGATGGAAATAAGGTAACACTTGAACCTGCAGAACAAAGGAATACTGTCAATGAAGTCAGAAACTCAAAGAATATACAATTTCATACTTCTGAAAATAGGAATAAGACTAAATGAAATGGCACTTTCAAAATATTCGACTTCAGAAATATTACAGCTGATAGTATACTCAGCACCTCAACAGGAGCTATACCTAAGGAAGGGGCCAACCATACCCCTTTTTTCTATCAGTTTCCAGTACCAGTGAAAGAATATCAAAGAAGAAACAGCAGAACACAGAGCCAAGAGAGAAAGAGAAATAAATTCCTATAACCACCCAGGAAAACGATCTATGGTTATTAACCTAGCCAATATAACTTTAGACAAGGAAAGTATGAATATTTTATCAAAGGGTTTGACTTTTATTCCTTCCTTACATTCAGATTTAAGTGAATTTTGTGTTGATATAATAATGTTTGCTAGAAATGTAACACTAAAACCCATTTTTGGTGAAAGTACAGTCCAGCAAGTACCCTACAAGAAACCAAGTTTGTTTACTCCAGTCAACCATCCGACAATGGAAATGTTTATACGTCTGTGTGAAGCAGAAGTCACCAAGTTAAGAGAAAAAGAAAAGAGGAAAATGCTTCACCAATATGTTTAAAGGAGAAGTAGAAGCCTTAAAGAAATTACAAGAGAGAAAAGACTTGGTGTTTAAACCTGCAGACAAAGGAGGAGCCATAGTAGTAATGGAAGCAAATTGGTATAAAAGAAAAATGTTATCCATGCTAAGTGACCAGCAGACTTATTGTATAATAACAAAGTCAATTCAGGAATGGATAGTGGCAAAGATAAGTGATGAATTGTATGAACTATTAATGGAGAGAAGAATTAATGAAGAGTTATTTAACTTTCTAATGGTTGATCATCCCATAATACCATACATTAGTGGACTACCAAAGGTGCACAAAGATGCGATGGAACCACCTTTATGGCCGATAGTAGCCGGGAGAGGATGGGTTACGGAGCCCATCTCCATGTATGTGGAATGTGAACTAAAACCGCATTTATCTAAACTGGAAAGCATTATTAAAGATACAGGAGAGTTCTTAAGACAACTTTCAGTTGATATGAAAAAATTAGAGCCAGGTACACCACTTATTCTGGTAACTATGGATGTGAACAGTCTTTTTACAGTTATACCGCATGAGTATGGAATAGAGGCTATTAGAGATCTAGCTGGAGAGATTGGATTTAATGCTGTCCTTATTTGCACCTTATTAGATTTTATATTGCACAATAATATCTTTGTATATGAAGAGAATTACTATTCACAGAAGTGGGGTGTAGCTATGGGCACTCCATGTGCAAATACCTATTCTAATATGGTATTAGCAAAGTGGGAACGTAAGAAAATATTGAATGAGAATAATCCTCGGTTGAGACATCTCTTATATTATGGGAGATTTGTGGACAATATTTTTTTAGCATGGAAAGGACAAGAAGAAGAAATAATAGCGTTTGTTGACTATTTACATTCATCTATGGAATTCCTAAGGTTTACCATAAAATACTCTAGGACAGAAATTGATTTTCTTGATGTGAAATTGAAATATACACCATCCCAAGGTTTGATTACTGAACTACACTGGAAAGAGACATGTAGGAACCATTACTTACATCGTGATAGTATGCACCCCAGGCATGTATATAAGAATATTATGAACAATCAAGTAACACAAATATCAAGACTATGTACAGAGGAACCTACTTATAGGAAAGAATGTGCCTCATTAGCAAGACATTTACAACAACGGGGCTATAAATGAAAAGATCTTTGTAATAATGAAGATATTGCTAGCATAAGAGATAATAAGGGATGTCCCTATTATCAGAATACTACAACTGGAACTACTTTACCATATAACAGGAAAGGAACTATGACAAATGAGCTTAGGTGTACTCTGACATATAGCACAGACAATGCCCAGATATGTGAAGTGGTGAAGAAATATTGGCCGGTCCTTATGAAAGACACTAAAATATGGAACATAATGGGAGATCAGCCAAAATTTACATTCATAAATAGAAGAATTTAAAACATTTATTATGTAATAAAGGAGGACCGACTAGTACTATACCTCCCCATGCCATGGGCACTAAGAAATGTGGACGATGCAAGGCTTGTACATATATTAACACTGAACCTAATTTCATCCATCCTGTATCATGCCAACATTTTAATTTCAAAGTCTCAGCCACATGCACCTCACAACATTTGGTCTACATTGCAACCTGTAAGGACTGTACAGCGTTCTATATTGCAAAAATGAACCAACGATTTAAAGAACGTATTCTAAGGCACCAAAGGGGTATTATTCATCGGGATCAGCAAAATAGTTTAGCAAATCATGTCATAGCCCATCCCACACATAATTTTGTTTTTCAGGTTATTGAATTAATATCAGTAACCAACAGGGGAGGTGATATTAAAAATTTGACGGAGAATAAAGAAATTAAATGGATATTGAACTTAAAGGCACACAAGTCACCTGGAATAAATGCTGTAGTCCCTTTAAAACCAATCCTAAGAAACAGGCGTGTCTCAGCTAAACCAATGTAAAGTACTCAATACAAGGAACATGATTAGTTCACAAAAAGGTGTGTGTAGATGGAAGTATTTGAATGGCTAGTAGTTATTTTATATTTTGAAACTAAGAAACTGAAATTTCATCGAACTGAAGAAGGCTAACAGCCAAAAGCACTTTTCATGTGTGTTTTACTAAATAAGCTCACCAGAGCGAGATTTTTAGTTTGGGATTTATTTTAAAGCTTTTAAAGAAAACTATTATTCAGAACTTATTATTGTGAACTGAGAGCACGTCAGCATAGCTGATGAGAGCCCTGCGGAAGTAAGCATTGTTTTAAACTGTGAAATAATTTTTTTTTGTGGTTTTAACGAGACTTGGACTAATGAAAAAGGGCTTTAGTTTACAGTTTGAAAGCATTTGCTAACTTGGCATCAATCCTGAAGTTTTAAGGGAACTACTAACCAAGATTACAACTTAAGAGTGAAAGTAAGTTAGCACAGCTGATGAGAACTCTATGAAGTAAGTGCTGTCTTAATTGCTAAATAGACTTGCTGTTTCACTATATTTCTGAAAGATCTTGGTATTTATAATTTGTTTCAAGAAATACGTGCATACGCCTAACATGCTGTTATTTATGGAGATTATTACAATACAGCGTTTCAGTTTGGTGGCGCATAAATTCTCTTTTCATGCTGTGTAGATATGGAAGTCATGGGACAGGTTGTAGGAATGTCATGTATTACATTTGGTGGGGACAGAGTAGTGAAGTTGATGCAGGTCCTGTGGGACTACAGTTTACCTATAAGTGCAGACCCATTATATGTGGCATCATTATGTATAAGTTCACTGATAATCTGAGCCTGTCCTTTGAGATCACTCATGTAACTACACTGTGCATTGTAGTGCTGGATGTACTGCCACTACGAAAATGTGATTGTGAATGGCCACATGGACTCTCAGTAGATGGGGTTGCTGACCTATGTCCACGATGCCGACGCTCAACTCCAACCACACATTCCAGCACAGACACTGTGCACTCCCAGACAGACACTGCCTCAGCCCACCTTCTTTCCACTGCATCAGTGAATTGATTCAGGATGTCACCAAATACGGTGGAGGCATTCATGGATGTCAGACTGCTGCATCTATAACCCTGAGCATACATCTGGAGTTTCTTTCAGAATGTGCTTGTGCCTCCATGATGGCCTGAAACATATGGCAACTGTCTCATGATGTGACACCTGCAACAGGTGGTGGAAGGACTGCAGACCTCCTACAAGCACTCCTATCAATCCACCTGTGTGGAACCTCCCCAGCTCTCTGGCTATGGCCAGTGTCTACACTCACTGCAGCCATAGTTGCCACACTTTCCTTTTCAATGTCCCTACCCTCTGACTGTCCAATATCTGTGGCCTCAGGGACTGGGTATGTGTAGGCATACTGACTGTGTGCAGTGGCATTGAGGGCAGAAAAGTGATGTAAACCTTTGGGACAAATTCAGCCCCTGAAACCCCCACCTGTACCTCACTGTGGTCACCATCATCATCAGAGTCTGAAGAGACACTGACATCAGGTTGTGTAGGTGAAAGAGACAATCTCCCTGGTCACTTGTGATAAGAAAGGAAAAAGCAGTACATTAATACCTACACTATTATGGTCTGCAGTACTATGTTACAATATATGTGTAGCTCTATACACGTTTGGCACTATTACAGACCTGTTGAAATCCCAACCTCATATAGTAGGACTAGAGGACATTACTTTTCCCACAAACAGCTGTAGTTACTTGTAAATAAAAGCTCTTTACACAGCAATCTCATCAACAATGAGGTACATTTTTGACATTTGTGAAGACTGCACAGTTGACACATATGACAATCTGCAATGTCCTGACAATACTGTCACATCTGTCAGTGTGCTGACACCTACAAGGCATACATACGACTTTAACATGTGTACAGTCAGAAAATATCTATGCTGTTGCCAATCATGCTGACATTACACAAATCCAGGCAGCAGGCTGGGATAACACTTTAGGGATTACATTGCTGTAAACCTACATCTCTAACAAAACAGTGTCATGCTTACCAGCAGCAGGACCATGGCCTTGTCCGATACCTGATGGACCTGTGAAAGGTTGAGGGAGAGATAATGTCAGTACCACCGCATGTTGCACCACAATAAGGTAATATGTCCATATATCTCACATTTACAGTAGCTACTGTGTTAATTGTTATATTGTCAGCATCAGAGCATGATAGTCAAACTGCAGTTAAACCCCCTCAAAGAAAACAGACCTGACACCCACGTAAGAGTATGTACACCATGGCACACTGAATGATACATTACTGCAATGGTGATAAAACTAAGCTTACCTACATGTTCCTCTGCCATGGAAATTGTGGCACCCACATCCATGATGTATGGTGTGATGAATGCCTGGGAGCTGTCATGTGTGCTTAGGTTCGCTAGGAATTCCACAGTGGCTGAGAGTGGTTGTTCTGCTGCAGACCATCTAACGGTGACTCCACAGTCCCTGACTAGATCTGCTGCTCCTCTGCGTGCAGCATTGATGATATCCATTGTGTGGTGTCAAACCTGCTCATATGCTCTGCTCTGATGACCAGTGGCATTCACATCACAGACAATGTCAGCCCACAATGCTGCCTGCTGTTCCCTGTTTTGTTTCCCCCTGAACAGTAGGAGTTGATGGTGTTGGAAGAGGCCTTCCAGTGTAATATCATTCTCTGCATCCATGAAAGGTGCACAGCATCTTGGGGACATTGTTCCTGAAAGACTACAAAATGGGAACACATGTCAGGATCACATACCTGGAAGTACATTATTATTATTATAGGTTCATAAATGTGTACTAGGTTAACGGCCCTGGAGCCTATATAAGCCTAGCCCAAGAAGATTCCCTGGCATCATGCCGCCCAAAGTTAGTTTCCAGTGCCACTGTCAAGCAAGGCCACTGAAGTGATCCCCAGGGTGAACTTCCTATTGCCCATCCACTCATCAAGACTTCTCTTGAAGATGGCTAATAATGTAATATTAACATACCCTTAAACAACACTAAGCAAATATTTAAAAAAATGCTTTACTAAGCAAATATAAAAAAGTGTACTATAACCCCAATTACTTTAACACTATTTCACAAGTGAGATCCAAAAGGCATTACCACTGTATTAAAGTTATTTCACGACTTGCTGCTATTACAATAAAATTAATACTTAGCAAGAGAAGCAAGATGTAATTTAAACATTTTGTTTCCAAAGCTAAGCATCAACTGTACAACAGAAAACTAAATTTATGCTCACCAATAACTACCTTATAGGTACTGCTCAATCCATGTAATTCAGTAAAGTAAACTAACAGGACAGGATAAGTGTGGCAATAAACATGCATTTTAATTGTCCCTGATTTTGCCTAACATTTTTGCCCCACCCCCTAGTAAAATTAGTGACTTGAAAAGATTATGAAAGAGCATGCTATGGCACTGGGAATACATACCTCTCAACTTGCATATTTATACACTCTCATGGACTCTTTCACTATGTCTTTGTGCCATTAATGCTATAATTTTTATGCTTTTGAAATCTCAGATTATACAATGATCATGCACTGTTACTTTGCACTCTTCCAGGTCAAGCGAGAAAAAGACATATTAATGTCTGATGCACTCACTCAATTAACAAAACAAATCAATAATAATGTTCCCTTATGCGTCAAAGTGCTTCTGATAGAACAGCAAAAAGCATTTTATGACCAAATGCATTTTACAGACATAAAAGTATAGCTCAATTTAGATTTGGTTCTGTTCTCTATCAAAAAGTGAAAATTCAGCTATGACATACTCAAGTGACCAATTGGCAACAGGTTTCTATTTACAGTCATTGATCAACTTTGACATCATTTTCAGATTTCCAAATCCATCCTCGACCCTTTTTCCCATTTTTACAAATCTGAAAAAAAAAACACGTCAATGGAAACCAGTCAAGGAAAGAGGCCTTTTTAGGAGGGATTAGATTCATGCAGTAAACACATCTCAAAAATATGAGAAAAAAATAATTAATTAAAAGAGATTACATGTATCATTACTGTATTTTGCCATTAACAAAATACAACCAAAGAATTATGCAATAACAATATGTCACATATAAACAAATTCATGCACTAATACAGAGCACCAACCTTACTTAAAGGATATCAACCCATTATTTGTAGC
The DNA here is from genome assembly GCF_019279795.1 of Protopterus annectens. NCBI lineage: Eukaryota > Metazoa > Chordata > Ceratodontiformes > Protopteridae > Protopterus > Protopterus annectens. The sequence continues at coordinate 211,163,366 of NC_056735.1, forward strand.
ACTTTTTAACCTTAACTATGCATGGGCCATCATAAACATCTGAAAATACATTAGGTAAATTCTTGCAACCAGAAAGCTGCTCAGCCCACCTAACATATTCAGTGAGAGATCTGGTACACAAACATGATGTTAGTTACTACAGACACATGGGCCTATATCCAGTGACATCTGACAGTCAAGCCTGACTGCTACATTTGAATGTTCTGTACACGTTCTGCATATATGACATTGACAACTTTCTGTAGAGAGAGGGGCAAAGTTCCCACTCACCCTACCTGACGTAATACTTTTATATACAGGAGTCAAATGTCTCACCAAATATCTAAGAGTCGATGTGCCAAATAAATGCTTACCAAATGTGCACCAGCTAATCTGCATGCAAACAGTAAATGCAGTGGACAGAGCTGCTCCATGAATATAAACACAAGACCCAAATGTAAAAACAATTCTTGTGAAGCCTTAAATTTGACTCTGCTCCATCAAAACCGAGGATGGATATCGTACGGTAGAATGCATTTGTCAAAGTCCTATTAAACAGTGAATCTCAGGCATATGAGCACTTCATTAATAGAAGTATATACGAGGATGTCATTCAGCAATACATGAAACTACTGCCTCTCAACTCAAAACACACAGAAAATATTAGAACCTCTAAAAACTTCAACAGCCATATGTAAAATCATATTTTCACAGCACATAGTTTGTCGTAATATGCCCGATTAAGGCACAATAAAAGTTTATCACTGTGCGAATATTATTCCAATACAAAATATTTACAACTGGCCTTCATGTATTATTACAAGTGACACTCTGCACAGAAGCCAAGATGCACCAATACCACAGACCCGCATGCCGCTTCTACCTTAACTACCTAAAGTTTTAGTAATACAATGCCAATCTTCACGGTCTCAAATCTAACACTGCCAACTTCTTATTGCCAATTAAACACTCATCACACCATCCCTTCAGCAAAAGCGACAAGTTCAAGGTTAGCCCTGGCAGCTCGTTTAGCAATGCCAGGTCAATTCCTCTCAAGTACCGGTAGCCAAAGGGAGTTTGGGGATTTGTAAACAGTGATAACTACCTCACTCTCCACATTGTCCACTGTCATCTTCTGCCAAGGATCTGCCAGCTGTGCCAGCAGCATCTTCACTCTACTTCCAGCTATTTTAAAACTGTGAAGGGCAGCCTATAGGACAGAAACAAACTTGCAGTTCTGCCACCAAATCAAAACCTTGCCCATTTCCCCCTCGTATTCACTCAGAGCTAGAGATACAGCAAAAGCAGAATGACTGGCAGTAGCACCTGCTTGATCACACACATCATATTCCACAGTGTGCAAACATACTAAGCATGTGGATACAACTAAGATACTAGTGATAGTCAGCTATTCCCATGCATGCCATGACAGACACTACTGTATGATCATACATCCAACACTGGAATGTATTGTAGTTTGTCCTCCTAGGGGCACCCCCCTGATAATATATCAAAACAACAGTGCCAAACAAATAGCAGTGTGCTATTACAACCACTATAAATGGACAGTCCCACGAGACCAGTGTGCCACATAGACAAAAAACATTCCACCCTTAATGTATTGTACATCCTTTATAGGTGTAACAAATCTGGAGATCAATGACATGTCATTATCACAGTTCATAGAAAGGTTTAATGCTGTAATCCCTATTCCCCATAAGTATATTCAAACATCTACATCCTGTTGTAAACAAAAAGGTTTCATACCTGCTGGAGTGCAAAATTCCTGTGTTGAAATGTGGTGATATTTAAGTTTTTCCAAATTTGTATTCTGTGTGCAGAAAATCTCATACAGAATGGTTCCCCATAGCCAGCAAGTTTGTTTTTTGACATGCTTCACATTAGCAAGTGATCGCATCTTAATCAATCTGTGATTTGGAAATGCTAATTGCAGCCAATACAGCTGATTTGCACTATGATCAGCCAGTGACATGCAACCACTGTGCAAGATATAAGGCCTTCATGTATATTAGAAGCTCTCTCTGATATGTTGTGCTGGACATTATTGGGGTGAGGAAACTACATCATCGCAGAGGGTAGGTCTGTAGCAGATACTTTTACATAGAGATATGTGTGCTACAGGCTGCAGCTGCTGCTGCCGGTAATAGGCCTAGGCAGAGAGTGTGAACACTTTGGAGGACAACAAGCTGTAGGAGTAACTGTTGGAGCTGTGTCAGCCTTGTTGTAGAGGCAGAGCAAGAGTGAGGGTACCTATTCCACTCCAATTCAGGCATGTGTTTAAGGTAAGTATGTTAGGCAATGGTATCATTAACAGAGTAGTAGGCAACATGTTTGTTGTGTCCTTGAGCAACATAGGGGATAAATGTAACAGAATGCCAACCATTTTGGCAACTGTCAGGCCACGTTTTACAGCCTGTTTCTCATTTGGAATGTGTAGGATGGCAATCCTTGTTACAAACAGGGACTTCATATGTGTATGTTAGTTGTGCAGCTGTGCTAATCTGCACTGTGCATTTGAAAGGATTGTGCGCTGCACTCTGATATTAGTGGGCCTCATTTCCATTACCTGAGTTAAAATCCTCTGTGAATGCATATTAATGCATGCCGTGACACTTTATGCATTTATAGTTTTGTTATAGGGATATGTGAATTTTGTTCCTGTCTGCAGGCCTGTGACTTCCATCAGTGAAAAGCAAACATTTCATTTTAAATGCATTGCATGGATAAAGATTGCATGACTCAGTCATTAATTGGTGGCTTCACAATAATGTAAGTTAAATGCTACACACCACTGGATTTGAACCCAGGACTGTGTGTGGCAAAATGCACGGTTTGCAAGGCATTTAACAGACTTAGCTATTGAGTCACTGTTACAGCAGGTGTATTTGTAAGATATAAGTATATACATACAGACTGTGACATACTTTTTTTTTACAGCCATCATTATGTGCATGGCTTTATATGTATGTATCTTTGCACCAGGGTCCCAGATGAACACGTAGTTTGCCAGTAATGCCTTAGCAGGTATATTTGTAAATGTTGCTGATAAAAGGGGACATTTACCTGCTATTAGAGACCTCACTTACATCCATTATTCTGTGTTTGGCTTTTTAGTGTTGTACTCTTGCACCAGACTCCAAAGGACACTCCCAAAATTTTCCATTACTCATTAAGCAAGTTTGTGCGATGTAGCACTGTGTGCAGCTCTGCTTAAACATGCTTAATGAGTGTAAGTCACAATTGCTATGTTTTGCATAAACCGCCTATTTTAATTAACAGCTGTGTGGCGTGGCAGGTTAATGCAGTGGTCTATAGGTGTGATGGTCTTGTGTTCAAAATACGGGACAGATGTTTATTTTGTACATGTTTATTATCATTTAAAACACATATATCAATATAGCTCCATTTAGCTGAGCTTAGTGAAGCTGTGCAATGCTTCGCGCTTCATCATGCTAAAAATATATGAAGAAAAGAAAAATGGAGAGAAAGGAAAGTGGTGAAATGGGGTGCAAGCAGGGGCAAAACATAGTGAGAGGCAGATTGGTATGTGTAGGAAGGGTACAGGAAGGAACCCTAGCTATCCATTTCTTGTACAGCAACAACTGTGCAATTTGACAGAATTTGTAGATTTTAACAATTATCTTTTGCTGCCTCTAGGACTGGACCATATTGAAAAAGGGTCTTTAGAACAGTATACTAACCTGGTTAATAAATGGCAACTAAATACAAATAAACAAGCAAACGTGTTGTTAGAAAACTAAACATAACAGATGTGCAATTTTGTAATGGACAGAGTGCTGCTTGAGAAAGTATTGATGATATTCTTTCCTACTGAATGTTCATTTTGCTGTTGATACAGTGATTATTTTTTGAGAAAAAAATCAGGAATGACAAATAAAAACTTAAATAAATTATACAAACCTGGTCTGGATTCCAATTTAATTGTTATTTTTGTAGCCATTTCACTAAGGTGTTCTGTTATACAGTGTTCTGAATGGGGTAAGATAACTGAAGTGTAACTTTCTACTTTAGATCTACTCTGGAAATTGTGCAAATTGTACAAATTCTTAGCTGGACTACCATCTTGTTTAACTATGTCTTGGGAACTATAACAAACTGCAGATTTCTACCTTCTAACGCTATGACTTTCATGCAGGTGTAATGACTTTCTCAGTGATTTACTGAGGAGTCACCTGCAATGCTTAATTCTGGGAGGCTTAACATCTGGATGATTCAGTGATCAAAGGAATTCCTTACTGGTATAATGAGGTGTAGATTTGTTCCACTGCATGCTTCTGTTATTCATTCTAAAGAATATTTATCCATCTTGACATGTCATCACTGCATGGTCACATCTGATGGGGTAACCCGTTGTTTGGTCTGAGCACCACTCTGTTTAGTTTTCCATTGAACTCTGCTAGTGTCATTCATTTGAACTTGTGTTGGAATAATGCAGGAATTTAAATATACTGGTAATAACTGAGCACTTGTACTCAATGAGCTCCCTGTGGATTGCAGTGTACATTATTCTGATTTTCCTGTGGCAGTGTATAATTACATTGTCAGATAACCCATTACGAGGCATCAATCCTCTATGGGTTTGTGTGACCTATGGTATGGCTATGTGCTCTGCAATCAGAAAGACGCAGGTTAGAAAATTATGGAGACAGAGTTATCATCTGGATGATTGGAGTACCAGAGTCCTGAAATGGGCAGTGAGTTCAGTGCTCTACCAGCTGATAAACAGAAATAAATTAAATAAACATTAGTCCTGATGAGCAACATGCTTTTATCTAATTGAAATATCTAATATGATGACATAATTCTCATCAAAGGAAATTTGAGATGCTTCAGACTGAACAAACAGCCTGTTATGTTTGTCAGCAAATTGTGTAGTCCATCTCATGTGGTCAACCGGAGAACGCACACACACACACACACACACACACACACACACACACACACACACACACACACACACACACACACACACACACACACACATATACATACACCACAGTCCCTGTAACAGTCTCTGCCCTTCCATGGTCCCCACCCCATAATACCTTTTTGATATTATGGCATGTATGTACTAGGCCCAGCTGTCTAGTATATCCCCACAACCCAATAACTATTACACTGTCAGTGTTATTACAGCAGTTCAAAGAATTATCCATGGTGGTCTGGTGGTCCCATTACCCTTATGAAATCTGTGCCATTATGGCTCTTATCCCTAGTGTCCAATGGCTCCCCATCCACAAACCTTGTACTAGTATTTGTGCCACTGTAGAAATTTAGAGTGTGCTTGGTTGTTTCTCCCCATCACTATTAGGCTGGTCTGTGCCTTAGGCCACTTTATGGAGTAATTCCCCAACCCCATGATACATGTTGTAATGTTGCTGCATTCATGGCAGTTAAAGCAGTCCCTGGTATCTAGAGTATCCACTAGCCTCCCCCCCCATTTCCTGTAGTAACATTGGTGCCAGTATGGCATTTTATTCCCTTCAACCCCAGTTCCAGTAGTAACATTGGTACAAGTATGGCACTGTATTCCCTTCAACCCCCAGTCCCAGTATTTGCACTGGCGTCAGTACAGCACTGTGTTCCCTTCAAGTTCCAGTAGTAACATTGGTGCTGATACGGCACCGCAAATCTTTCTCCCTGGCATCCAGTGGTTCCTCTCCACTCCCCAATCCCTGTAATAATGCTGGTGCCATCATGGCATGTAAAGTATTTTCAGTGTTCTAGTGGTCCCTCCCACCTGGTTATCCCCATGGTAATGTTGGTGCCACTACAGCGCTTTAGACATTAATCCCTGGTGGTCTGGTGTTCCACTCTCATCCCATTTAATGTTGATGCACTTATGGCACTTTTAAATAAACTCTGGTGTCTATTGGTTCCCCCCATCTCAATCATGTTTGGTGGTTGAACATGGCCTTTTGGCCATGATTGCTACAATTACATGGTGGGGATGGCCATGCTAATCTACACAATTGAGTTATTTCACTTGGCCATGTAGATGTCTTTCTGGAGGCAGTTCTGGGGAGGGAGAGCACATCATAGGATCATAGGAAGTTACCAGGCTATTGGCCCCGAGTCCCTTACAAGCCTAGCCAAGAATTGATGGGGGAGAGAGAAGGGTGAAGTTTTCACTGAACCTGTCTGCCAGAAGGTTGGCTATATCTACATTGTTTGTATATATGTGGTGTCCTTGACCACCAGTTCTGAGCAGATATGGGTGCGTCCCTTGAGATTGCGGACATATGTGAAGAAGGCCTTATGATTGTCTTTAGTAGATATGTCCAGTTTGGAATCAAAGTTTGCTTTGGAAGATTTCACTAGTGCTCTTATTTGCTTGTTCAGGCTAAGGAGAGATTGCTTCCAATTAGGCACCTGCTTCTTCTTGGTCCTGGACAGCAATGTTTTTCCTTTTATTATTTAGTATATTTATTGCAGATGTCCACCAGACAGGTTTACTCTTCCTTGAGGAGGATGATTTCATCCTATTTGGTATTCCTGATTCCATGCAGTTATATACATGCTCATATAGTACTTTGGTGTAGGTTTGGACATATGTGCTAGTTCCTATGGAGGGGAAGGGGTGTGTGAAGCTGTTTATACCTTCCCTCAGGAGGTTCTAATCAGCTTAGGACTCCCACTATTACATCTGTTACCTTGTCCATTAGGAATAGCCGATGACTGTGGTAATTGCTGAGAGTCCATACCATTAACCGATTATTAGGGCAATAATTGCAATACTAGATTTGTGGTTTACTTGGCAAAGTGTACTGCATGTTCAGGATTCTATATAGGCAAGACGGAAAGAAAACTGAATAAACGTATATACGCACATCAATATAGTATTAAAACAAGAGATGAGAAGAATGCCCTATACAAACATATCAAACAATATGGTGATACCCACACATTTAAATTTGCTATCTTAGATAGTTTGGTAGCTGAACCTAGAGGGGGGGATTTGAAAGGGTTATTATCCTATAAGGAAATATGGTGGCAATTATATACTGATGCCTCGACTACACCTGGCTTAAATGATTTTGTCACCATTAAGCCAGCATTATTATTTACATAGACAGATTTAAATGCATTGTAAATATTGTAATTATTATATTAACATAGTAAAGTTTATGTAAAATCTTCAATTGCATATTTTATAGTAGTAAGATGTATATTTGATCCATCTGATGATGTGACATGATGATTTTATGTACTTATTTTATATACAAAATTATTATTACCAATATATGTATGTAGCTTTAAAATTTTATGTCAGTAGTATTTTGGCGCCAAAAAAGTTTTATAAGTTACATCAATTACTTTTTTAAACAGTTCTGATGAAGCTCGCGTTTGGCGAGTGAAAGCGCTTAACTTGTATTCATGTTTTATGGAATAAAAGTCTTTTACATCTTTATTACACCTTGCTCGGCGTGTTTGTGAAGACCAGGTTGGCGTTTCAAGACACATAGGAATACAGCATTCCTGTGTTGGTTGGGATGGGTGATATGATGGATTCCGGCACCTGGCAAACAACTAACCGTGTCTTTCTCCTTATCCAGCCTGGTGAGGGGCACATCTGTGTGTCTCACAATGGAGTCTCCTATGACTAATATGTTGGGTTTATGTTTAGGCCTTAGTGGCTGTGAAACACAGGTGTGTGGACTATTTCTGGTGTGTGGTGTGGTGAGCAGTAGAGTTTGCATGTGTTTTTGCCTTGGAGGTCTCTTTTGTTTGGGTATGTTTTTGTTGAGGACCTCCGCATATGTGGGAGTGTGTTGTGTAGGTGTGGGTGGTGTTGGAGGTGTTGTGCTTGTGTTGACAACCTTTTCAATGCCAGATATACTGGCTTGTGGGGGAGGGAGTAATGACATTAGGTGCTTGATATAATTGCATCTCTCACAATTTGTGTTCCTAGGTCGTAGTAGTAGAGGGTTGTCCATGTACATGAGGCACTTGCTACATTGCCTCAGGATGCCAATATCAACCAGACTGGCAGGAGAAGATGTAGGAAATTGTCCATCTATATTTGTCGGAAACTGTGAGAGAGAGGCCAGAGAGAGCTAAGAGGGTAAAGGGAGGAAGGTCTAAGAGTAGTACTACTAGGTCATCAAACAAGTGCTACTAAGAGAAAATGTGTAGCTGAAATTCCTCAAAAAGGGTTAAAAAACATGCAGCTGAAGCTTTGGATACAGCAAACCTGAATCTAGACTTGTTGTGTCTTTCGGCTTTTCCCGGTTAGGGGTCTCCACAGCAGAACTCCGGTCCGCTAATGATTGGCAGTAGATTTTTACATGCTGAGTTGCCGACCCTGACGCACAACCTTCAATGAAGGTACGCCCATTCATGCATGTCTCCACACAGAAGATGCTCTAGCTGAGAATTGAACAGGACGATGTCTTACTGTGAGGCAACAACGCTACTGCAGCACCACCACAGCAGAGTCTGCTGCTCAATTTAAGCTTAAGAACAAAGTAAAAAACTCACAAAGAAGCACAGATTAGCCACTTACAGTCAACAGAACTCACAGTATGAACAAAATACAGTTAAACAGTAATGAAATGCAGTACAATGCAGTTAAACTGTAATGAATTGCAGTAGATAGCAATGGAATATAGTTAGTTAATCAGTAAATTGCTTTAAAACAGCAGCTCACAATCACAACAATAAAAGGCAGCTCAAATAAAGCAGCAATTGAGTAGAGTACTGTCATCAATTTAATAAGGCTACCAGCGGTGGTGCAGCGGTAGCATTGTTGCATCACAGCAAGAGGTTCTCCCGTTCAATTCTCGGCTAGAGTGCAGGGGAGTGCCTTCTGTGTGGAGTCTGCATGTCCTCCCCACGGTTGGGTGGGCATTCGAAAGACATGCGTAAATGGGCGTGCCTTCATCGAAGATTGGACATCGAACTGGCACCTCAGCGTTCATGAAAATATACTGCCATCATTAGCGGATCAGAGTTCCGCTGTGGCAACCCCTAACCGGGAAAAGCCGAAAGACAAACAACAACAACCAACAAGTAGTAATAAATGCAGCAAACTAAATGCAGATGAACTCCTAAGCACAAGCAGCAAAATGAAGTAGGAAGAGGCAAAGGTTTTTTTTTAGTCAAAAGTGAGGAGACAAAAGATAATTTAAGGTTGAGAAGCTAAAGGGGTGGGCCTTCACAGCTTATCTCACTGTACACAGTAGAATGAGCTGATGTAATGGGGCGGGGGTGTGTCCAATATCAAATTTATACTAGAGGTGGGAAACTCAAAGCCACCAAACTTTAATACCAAAACAGCAGCTAGGCAGGTGGGTGGGATACACAAGATCAGAACAGAGGTAAGGAATGAATTCATTAAGTCTAAAAAAAACAGTTGCACAGTTTAAACAGATATGCAACAAATGTTTTAGTAAAACAGAAGTGCAGAAAACAGTTGAAAATAAGCAGTTATTTTTCCAGTCTCACAGCAGAGGAGTGACAGAAGGTCTATCTCACTGCAGCATTGGGCAAACATGTACAAACTAGTTTAAAGACTAGCTATTTAATACAGAGAAACATAAATCAGTCAAATTATCCAATCAAAAACAAACAAAAAAGCATAGCCTTGCAGTAATGCATCTAGCTAGATCAGACCAGTCTGAATTGCCCCTCTCACTAAGAAACAGCTAGGCTTCTCTAGACAAAAGATTTCACTACAAGCTCCAAAGGTTACTGTGATGCCCCTGCATTGGCCCATTAATCAAGGAGCCTCAATCCTCACCACTGGCAACAGTGGAGGATGTACAATTTGGGAGGATGACAAGAACACACACAGTAAAGTGCAATTTCCCTTAAGAGCACAAATAAATCACAGTAATTCTGGGGCTGGTTTCTCCCTCTTTCTCCAGATCCCCAATAAAACTCCCCAGTGGCACAGCTATAGGGTTGAAATCTCAGCTGAATGGCCAAGCCAAAACCTCTAGTACTCTCTCTCTCCAACCAGTGCTTCATGTACCTGCCCAAGTAGCTGACACACACACACACACACTTTGAGATTTCATTTATACACACACACACACACACACACACACACACACACACACACACACACACACACACACACACACACACACACACACACACACACACACACACACACACACACACACACACACACACACACACATGGGGAAGGTTGGCACAGGTTTACTAGTTATGCCCCTTTTTGCCCAGACTATAAGGTAGTTATCACTGCCATCTGCCAGCTCTTTATCAGCTACTTTAAGGCCCTTAGCAAAGGGTGTCCAATCTTACTGTGTAATGTTACTATAAAGCCAAATGGTAGTTTTGACCAAGAGCAAGGCTATTTACGAGGCCTGTACAGTCACAAAATACATATATGGAAGTACTCTAAGTGCTTAAATATGGCTCATGAATATCAGTCACAAAGATGGGTTTAAATATATTTATTAATAAGTAATAAAAGAACAAGACAATACTCAGTACACAAACACAGTTACTTCAAAGTTCAAAATCACAGGAAATATTTTAAAACAACATTGCAGGACAGCCTCAGATAAATACAGAAAACATCTATACTAATCTTTACTATATTCCTAACTATATCTAAAATAAATAATTGTTCCCTAGTTACTTAATATTAGCAAGGCAAGTACAGATGATGATTATGATGAGTTAATGTTCTTGCTAGGTCCAAGACAAAATACAAAATGCACAGCCTCTTTCTCTCTGAGAGAGTTCTTAAATTAATATGATATTTTACTGCTGGGTTAGCCTGGATGACATCACTTTATGCCACCTGACTTCAGTTCCCAGGGCAAACAGAAACTTTTAACCACTCCGTGTTAAAAATACATATCTATCAGATGTGCAGCTGCTAGGAAGTCATAAAGCAATAAAACACTTTTTTTACATTTCAAACCCAATAACCACTTCTCTTCAAGACAATAGAAAAAAATTCTAGCTCTAGATATCCTGTCTTGAAACTAACTTTTATAGCACATTGTAAAGCACTTAATATCAACCTATTTTCTTGAAGTTTTGTAAGTTAATCTTCTATGTTCCCATGGGGTATGCTGTGGTTACAGTCTTGAAGCTCAGTACATAACATACAGTTCTGTATAAATCATATCAATATTCACAAATGACATAGAATTATTTACAAAATTCCAGATAGCTTGGCTGGCAGTGTAACAGTCACAAACAGTAAGAGATATTCAGCTCTATGTTTGTCAAGTACAGCAACAAGTAAAAAGAACAGACAAACAGAAAGGAGACAAAGATCCGTAAGGGCAATTAGCCTAGAACTGACTTATGAACTCCTATGTACCTATACAGCAGAAGATAAAAGCACTATAGTAAGTCAACTGATTAGAGGCTAACAGCCTCTAACTGCAACATGTAATTACTTCAATAAATTTATTTTGAAACAGTTGTCATTTGGCCCCCCTGATCAAAAATCAAGGCTCATACCCAAACCATGCATCCTTGACACAAGTTGGTCATAATGGTAAAAAATAGGAGTAACTAATGGAGAGTCTAAAAGTTGCACGAATGGTCACATTCATGGTGAGGTTGCTGAGACTGATACAGCTAACTATGCTTCATTCAGTAAAGGATGGTATCCAGCCTTATTTCTAATAAAGCAAATCTATCATATGATCCTGATGGATGGAATGGTAGAGCTAGGTATCACTTGCATGGCACTGCCCCCTTAGCCCCCCAGCTAGTATGACACAAACAAGTGAATGACGCCCTAATGAAACCTGCAGTCATGGGGGTAGCTCTCACAGTTATTAATTCCAATGATGACCTTCTGCATACACCATACACATGGTTTATTATATGCCTCTCTACTGGCATGCCTCATTAGCATTCAACACAGCAGCAGTGACACTGCTTTGTGATGCTGCAAGTTTATGTGCTGGAGAACCATGCATGTCTGTGTAAGGGTGCTTGCTAAATACCAAAAAGGTACAACAATGTGTACATGGCCATGTAAACATTGTGGTACTCTTAGGAATGGTTTTATAGCCCCTTCTCAGTTTGACTTCATGAGGCAGAACTATAATGAAGCTGCATCTTGAAAGTAGCAAATGATGCACTGCTGGTGAGAGATCATTATTATTATTCAGTACTGATCCTTCTGGAGATGCATTTGACTGTGAGGCATTAGATCTTGCTGACGTATCTGCATTCCATGACTTATTGTCCACTGTCCTTGACTGGTTAGCCTGTTAACTTTCATGGTGTATGTAAATACACAAATGTCTACTTTTAATATTGGTTTTAATTTTGGGTATCTGTTACACTAAAACCTTTTTCTCTGCCTTATCTTTTAGTCTTCAGTATTACCACTATGTTTATTTAAAGACTGAATGCAGTTTTATACTTTAAGAAGACCTGAAATTAGCTTGCAGTTTCATTTGAATTATTTATTGATCAAATGATATTGATAAGTAGTGAGCTGTATGCTTTCGCAGTGAGCATACTTGTGAAGAAGGCAAACAAAATGAGAAAATTAGAGAAGTCATTCAGAATTCTCCTGTGTAGAGACTTTATGACTTGTAAACAAAAAGTGTTTCTCATTGCTTCCTGTTGGCATCCCTACTCTTAGTTGAGTATAAAGTGCAAGAGGTTTCAACTCTTTAAGTCCAGTTTCCAGATGTTGCGTTCTGCTATAGGAAACTATTGCTGGTGTGAATTCTTTCAGCAACTGAGCTGTGAATACATTTGTGTTGGCTTTTCCCTTTAATGGAATGAAATAAGGAAAGCTGAAAAACATTGACCTGCTGCTAGCACATAAACAAAAATGGCTCTGACTATGATTTCCTAGGGTAAACACTGATCAGTATGCCACAATGTTACAAAAAGGAGAAGTGACTCAAGGAGCTGAAACTGCCTCCATTTCTCCCATGACTATGAGTAGGGGTATCAGTTGACTGTAAGTTGAAAATGCAACTGTCTGTTTCCATAACGACTGTTGCATTGTATTATTATCTTGCACTGGTATATATATATATATATATATATATATATATATATATATATATATATATATATATATATATATATATATATATATATATCGTTTTATTTAATGTCTTCTTCTAAGCCTTTGTTTTATGCTGTAGGCATGCATCATGAATCATGCCTCATGTGGCCTTGTGCTACTCTCTGTGAGCCACACACAGATGGCATATCAACATTTGCCCAATACTTGGTTATTTTCATTATGCATGAATTGTTCAACATGCTGTCAATATAAGGGAGATACTGCAGCTGACCTGGTATGTGATCAGTGTTGCCACCTCTAGGATGTGCAGACTTGGTTTCTGTATCTTGAAAGGATGCAGTGGATAGTCTTTATGTCCTGATTGAGCATATTTTATGCACTGTACAATTTCAATATTTGTAGATTTACTAGACAATATGCTTACATCCTTATTACTGTATATGACAGATGTGTATACCTTCCTCTTCATCCATAGGCATGATCTCGGTGGGGTCTTTGTGCCATGCAAGCTTCATAGCATGCCTCAGTTATGTATATGATCACATGTCTGTGCCACAAAATAGTTTGCATCTCTTTATCCACAACATGAGTATTGGATGCTGCTGCCACTGCACAGTTATTTATTTACTATTATTATTATTTATTCTAGTTTGATGACTGGGGAGGTCCACTAGGCTCGGGGAGCCCATTTTCAGTGGAGGCCCAGGGAGAAAAGCTCCAATACATAGTTTAGTTACATGAATAATTATAAAGAAACTTTGCATTACAAACAACAGGTATCATTCAGAAAAGAAAACAAACAATTACAATTTTATTTAGGTGAGAAAGACATTGTCCCAATTAAACTACAAGGTACTGTGTGTCAGTATCATTGCAGGAAAGAGTTACAAGACCTTGGTTTACTGGAGTATTCTGCTAACAGTCATATGTGCTGTTTATTTCTTGACTTACTAATGCAACACAGAGAAGAATAATTGTATGTTACTGCATTATAATGATCAGATCTGACATTTGAGAAGTGAATGCCTACACATCTTGACATAATGGATTTGAGTTTTGAGTTTCAGACACTGCATGGCTGTATGCATCCCATTAGTCTTTTAGTTTGTCTGCTTGTCCAGTCAATTAGACTTGATGTTTTGCATGGCTGTATGTATATGTAAAGTGCATCAGTGATGGTAGGTACTGGTCTTGCATTATTTACATTTGTGTCCCTTATTCTTTTAATCAGGAGATTGCAGCTTCTCTCCAGATCTAGTGGGTTTCATGCCACTGTCTTTGCTTTTATTACTGACTGTAATATCTTGCTGTTTAATCTACATGCAATCAAGAGTGTATACAGTACATTGTCCCACACAAGGTACTTATCTGAAGTGTCAGGCATTTTGTGGTACTGTTCATTTTGTGTTTGACAGGTATGTGCTTCTTACCTCTACTGCTCATCTACTATGCATGTCCAGTATATGTCATGTGACATAATCTGATGCAAGCCAGATAAGAAGTAGCTATGCAAATGAATCTGAGCTGTGGTTTGCAGAATTCCTGAATTCTTATATGTTGGTCCAACATGAATATCTCTTAGTAGTAATACTTTCATTGGATGTATACTAGATTAGGATAATGACTGTTAGGGGTCATATGTTGCTCTAGCACAGATACCTGTTAGCAGTAATGTTCTTAATACATGCATACTAGATGAGGGAATAGGTTGGTACATCACTGACATCAGCAATACATTCCTCTACACAACACTGGATAAAATAACTCATTCTACGTGATGTATCAGAAAGCTAGCATGCCTAGCATTCTGTTCGGTGTCCTTAACAAATGACAACTATCCCATATTGCACAATGCGCAAATCGGATTCATGTTGATTTATCAAACGCACTTTAGACAAATGCAAATAAACTGAAACCAGTTTGCTAAAACCATCTTCAGTGAGTATCGAAACTTTTTTTTTTTGCAGGGGGCAAGCCCCCTAACATCCCCATATGGGGGGAACTCCCTACACACCCCCAGAATTATATATACCAATTCTGAAGTTGCACAACACTGGATAAAAAGTCAATCTCCACTTTCATCAAAGGTGGTTTTGGCAAGATGGCTTTGGTTTCTTTGCATTCTCTGAGATCACCTTTGATGGACTGACATGCTCACAATAAATGCCGGCTAAATAACTTCAAAGAGACATGTAGAATTCATTCCTTCATTATAAAATTACAGAGCACAAAGAATTTCTATCAGCTTTCATTTACAGATACCCTAAATGACAGCTGTACAGGGGTCAACACATTAAATAGTGAGTAGATGGAACTTTTGCTAAGGAAAACAGAAGTACCAGCTTTTCTGAGGTTTCCATTTGTCTTGAAACAGCCTAATTAGTGAACAGCTGTGATCAAAGAGCTCAATTGTATGGTAAGCTGTTTACAAATGGGGAGAGTGCTGTTTTGTAAAGACAAAAGTTACTTAAGTCACCTGAGAAATGGACGAGTTCATCCTGGTCAATGTGAAGACTTGGAGATTCCTCCTCAGACAGGGTTATGGCATCTGCCCCCTTTGAGAAGGTAGGTGGGTTTATGGAGCCACTGATGTAGATTTAATAAACTTAAGTAGGTGATGTTGTGATGGAACTGGTGCTGCACCTGTGAGTGGAGGTGTAGTTATTATTCTGTCAACATTAACCTCAGAAGTCTTGGATTGATATACCAGACACATAAACTGCATATTCATTGAACAGAGATTTAGGTTTCATGTTTGTCATATCTATAGCATCATATAGTAAGACAGAGAGCAATGGAGAGACAGAATGGAGACAATACATCCCTGAAAAGAGACCCACTATATCCAATTAAAATTGCATCTAGTGCATGCTTACCAAGCTATGAGGCATGCAAAATAGGGACTGAATTGATCCCCTGCAATTTCGCTACCTGAAGCATATACTGTAGAGTGTATTGATAAGGAACATAAGTATATATGAAGTAGAATAATGAACTCTTGTTAAGACAATGATCAGCAGAGACAGGACTGATATGCTGTCATTCATCTGGCCTTACAAAGCCTACCACTTGACAGTTCTGACATGGTAATATCTTAAATGCAGTCCTCACAAATGGCCCTTCTGTATTAAACTTACAGTTGATAGAGCTACTTACCTAATGTGACCACACTTCACCCTAAGTCTCAATAAAGAAAACAAAAGGCATTGCAATTAGTCCATGTGTATCCTGAACTTTGCAAGCACAGATGCCAGCTGCAGAGCCATAAGTACCTGTATAAACCCTAATTGAGTCTAAATGCAGTTTTCTTTCTGAAAAGAAAACCATTCAAAAAGTCTAAAATGACAAGGAAATTTTCATGATAGGATAAGCTAGCATTAGAGCTGAACCACAGATTAAAGAGTATACAGCTATTTTCCAAAACTGTGCTGCAGTAGTTTTTTCTGTCTGGAAAAATTTTACCAGAACTTCAGTTCTGTTGTAAGGGTCCACACAGTGAAGGTGTCATCTCAGGCTGAAGGTTTAAAACATAGAGGGGTAACTGTCAATATAGGCAATAGTGACAGGAATGGTAGAGCATATTAAGCAGTTGTTACATGATAAAAATTATTCTATCATGCGGTATATATTTCATTTTTTGTATTTATTTATTTATTTGTGTGAAAATAAACTTGTTCAGAGACAGTTTTCAGCAATGACTCAGGTATGAGATAAAGCAAAATCCCATTGTTCTGTTCAGTTTATTCATCAATTACAAATATAAACGACTGTAAAGTAAAGTGGAGCATGAGGTCTTGCCATGCAGGCAGTTACCATGAGTGCCATTATTTCTTGAATAGAGGCAACAGTTTCCTTTTACAATCACTATTACTGTTGTCACCATTTATGTTGAGAATTTAAATTTGGTCTATGTTGTCCTTTTCTCTATTCAATGGTTTAGAGGCGTTTAATGTGAGGGAACATGGGAGTTGCAGGTAGGCAACAGTAGTTTATTTCCTATTTCCTTTTAGCTGGCCAATTTGTAATTGCCTTTGTGTGTAAGCATTATAGCTTAAGAATATCTTTCCTCACTCATTTTTGATTTTTCTTGTTTTTTTTTTTGCTTGCTACTTATTGTCATGATATGTGGGTGCTGTTTGGAATGACTACTGGTTCTTCACTCTGTGGTAACAGCATCTTGGAAAAAGAACAAGATGTTTTCTTTATATTCTTTGTTGAATGGTTACTCGTTCTTTGAGGTGGATGGACTTGAGATTGTGAATGGAGAAGGGGTATGGAGGCAATGCTCCCCACATGGGAGCTTTAGGAGGGGCTTCCCCTTTACAAAAATGCTTCCTTGGTTTTCATTCATTACTTAAGTACATGTTTTGAGCACGTATATACTTGAGTTAGTGGGCTTCTTTCTGCTCAAGTAAACGAGTTTATAGGTGTTGTTTCGATACAATATTATGAACCAACTTTTTTTCAAACTGTTTTGATTACTGTGGCTTTTGTGTATTGTTTTTAAATATATTTGTTTATTCCTTTTGAACAACAATATTAAGCTAAGTACAAAAATAAAGTAACATGCAACACAGTTGTGATACATACAATCAGAATTTGTAAAGTTGATTTACACCATTATATTTACAGGCATTACATGTTCATTTTGTTTTATTATATTTTGAAATAGTACAGAAAGGTAAACTAGCAGCTTAATGTAAATTAATTATCATAAGAGATCAAAGTAAATTAACAAATCATTTCATCTTTTGATTTAGAATAGTTATATAAACTACCAGCTTCCTGAAAATGCTGAAGACATCAAAGTAGACTGTTAAAGTAGCAAGCAACAGACTATAAAACTGTACGACTATATATGTACTGAATGTGATATTTATTAATACTACCAACCAAACACTACTTTCAAGATAAACAGCAGATGCTACTGTCAAGATATTAACATTTTCTTTATAACATGGATTACTGATAGATTCACTGCGCATCCTCAAACGTCTTTCAGTTCATGGTCAAGTGTCCAGTTAAACAGTTGTTTTTATACAGTCTATGTTTATGGATGGTTTCTTCTGAAAAATCTTCCTGAAACAGTCCTTGCATGTCTGTGGCTTTACTGTGAACCACACCAGTTGAGAATCTTGTGGGCCTCACCAGTTTTTTGTTTTTCTTATCAGTTTCTCAGAAGGGTGAAGTCTTGTGACAAGATAACCATTTCTCTTTTTGCAATGTCAGACATTTCTCTTCATTAGATAATATTGACAATTGAGTGTGTATTTAGCTTTTCCTGCGATTTCAGAAAGCAACTATTATCATAGCCATTTGTTTCTAATATTTTCTAAGCCTGCAGCATCTTTGCTATCATGTGAACACATTTTTATAGGCTGATCACACTTGTTTGCTACATATTTCTTTATTCATACTTTGCAGGCTTTGTAGTACCTGCAATTTCTAACAATATCACACTGTTACTATGAGGGAAGGCAACTTTATTTTTATATAATATCTATCAATTCCGCCTTTTTATTTTACAAATCAAAATTTTGAATTTTTACAGCAAAAACATTTAAAGCATTTTACAACAAAAGTATGTTTTCATTGTTTATGCATTTGTTATCACCCCAGTTACTCTATTTACAATAGAAACCCGATTGGTAGTTTACTGATACAAATATTAATGCACATACATGTTATCATAAGCAGAAAAATAATTGCTATAAATGCCACTAAGGTTGTGATGATGGTTTCCCACCATCCAGAAAATAATTAATTTAACCAATCACTCCAGTCACTGTTCCAGGTCTTTCTGGATTTTACAGATACTTTGGATATTCTGTTTAAATGTTTCCATATGGATTTTGACTTATCTTGAATATATTTACAGCATTCAACTTCTACAAGGGCACATACCTAACTCACTCCCGTGACACAAGCACAAAATCAAGTGCCATTCACTTCTCCAACATGACTGATTGCATTGCCATAATTTTTTCTGTAATGTCAATTATTGCTCCATAAGTGACATTAGCCAAATTATTTATCAACTTAGCTGCTTTTCTTAATTCCCATATTGCTTTAGGTGCACCATACCAAGGGAAGATGCCTGCCCCCGATATTACTCCATCCCCTATATCTAATCCCTCAAAATCTAAATTTTATCTTTGCTTTTTCCTATAATTTTTTACTAGCCCTTTTAATAATGTCTCAGTGATCCTCATTAATGGAAGTACATACCCTACATAATATGTGCCTGTCCAATTCTTTAACCACTTATATGCATTTTTCCCACAAACAGAATAGTACCCCTCCTCTAACATAGTAACATTTACTTGTTTTGGTTCTACTGTAGTCATATTGTTTTTAAAAGGGTTGCACGAATCTCTAAGTTTAGACACATCTATATAGTCTCCTGTGGACCTCTTTTCATAATACTATGTGTCCTCGTCTCCTGTACAGTTCTCTCAGGGTATCGCCCACTTTATAGTGCAATTTTCCATCTATCCATTATAACCTATGTAGTAGTGAACACTATTTATACTGTGATTACCATACACTGTACCATGATTTTTTTAAACATTGTGCATAATTTGCATTTGATCTCCAGCACACTTTGTTTAAAGTTAAATTACAATTAATACTACCTAATTTAAATTTCCCTGTTTTATTTAAACACAGTGATCCATTTTTAGTGGAATATACCCTTAATCATATTTTTCCAGATCTAGGCTTGACGATTATGGTCTTATTGCAGTTTATCAAAACTTTTATTGTCTTGTTGATTGATAATGGTTCTACAATGAACCCTGCTTTATCACTTGCTATAGGTATTCTTGCACATGCCCAACAATTTGTCTTAATAAAAGAAGCTGCATACATTTTTTTGCATTGTTATAAAAACAGTAAAGTCGGGTGTCCTTTTATGTATACTGACATCTGTTTAACCCACCGGAAATGCATCACTCAATTGCGCATATATTATTAACATCAAAAACAGAAAACTCAGTTTTTTAAACATTTCTTCTCTTTTTTTTTGTTATCCATTTTCCTGTGTTCTGCATTTGAAAAACAGATAAGAACTCATTTAGCTTCCTTTTTCTGCTTTCCTTGTTTTATTATATTTTGCATTGATCCTTATGTACCAGCATGTTTTTAGGGTCTTTTACATTTTTTACTTTTAGGACCAAAGGCCCAATTTTTTTCTCTACTTTAAAAGGTCCTTGCCACTTATTGTCCCATGGGCCAGTTTTACTGAATTTTTTACCATAACTTTACTTCCAATTTAAATGTTTTTCTTCTGACAATATTGGAACCCTTGTCCATAAATGGGATGCTTGCCCTCTAGCTATGCCTAGGCATATTTCTTGTATGTCTTTCATCCATTGTTGATGTTTTGTTGTATCCAACAATGGCCTCTCACTCTTGGTCTCTGGATCAAAAGGGAACTGTAGGGGCATCTTCCTGATTGTCATTACTGTGAGCAGGGATATGCCCATTTTACTACTGGATGTTGATTTAATTCCAATCAGAATGTTAGGTAAGTGTTTTTTCTCAATCATTTTCTTTTTCGGTGCATATCTTTGTTAGCCTGTCCTTCTGTTCTGTTCATTTTTTCCACTATCCCATTTGATTGTGGATGGTATGGTACATGGAATCTTTGTTGAATTCCTAACACATCACATACATTTTTCATAATTTTACTGACAAACTGTGGTCTGTTGTCTGATTCTATCCCCCTGAGCCACCCCCAATAACAAAAATGTTTTTCAGAGTGCTTCTGCTGCTACTTTGGCTGTCATTCCTTTGGTCATAACTGCTTCCGCCCATTTTGAAAATACATCTACTACTGCCAGCAAATACTGATACTCACCTTTTGCCGGAGACAGTGGCCCTCTGTAGTCAATTTGTATAGCATATTATGGCCCATTTACCATGGGTACTCTGTGCAACTGTGGCTTTGTACATTTTGCATTTGTCTGAAGACATATCAGACATTCATTTTGCACTACTTTGCACAATTTTTTTCAGACTTGGATTTTAATACTTTTTTTTTCATTACTAGCCATAAAGTTTTCATTCCTATATGTACCACAATTTTGTGATTAAATCTTACTAGTTGTTTTGCTAGTTGATATGGAATGTAGAGTAAGCATAGCCCTTTTTGTGTACGAAAAATATAGAAATGCCAGCCTACCCCATTGCTCTCTAATTTACATTGTTCCAATTTATCTGGTATTTTCATTTTCTTTTGGAGATTTCCCAAATTTGCATTTATTTGTTTCCTTTCCTCTAAGATCTGTAGTTTGGAGAACTGGAGTTCCACTTCAATTTTTTCATGGTATAAAGGCTCTACTTTTCCATTGGCCTTTTTTGCTTTGGCATCAACTAAAGCATTTTCTATTGCATCTTTCTTGTTTGTCTTTTGGTGGGATCTCAGTTTTAAACTACTGAATTGTCACTGCATCTGATACTTTTGTGTCATTTTCCATATATTTTATAAGATGGTAGTATGACGCCTGTGCACTGGCCCAGTAATCAAGGAGACTCAATCCTCACCACTAGCACCAGTGATGGGCATCCACATTGGGAGGATAACAAGTACACACACAGTAAAGTGCAACTTCCCTTAAGAGCACACAGAGATCACAGTCAGTCTGGGGCTGGTTTCTCTCTCTCTCTCTCTCTCTCTGTCTCTTTCTCTGTCCAGATCCCCAATAAGACTCCCCACTGGCACAGCTATAGGGTTCAGGTTTCAGCTGAGTAGTCAAGCCAAAACTTCCAGTACCCTCTCTTTCCAACCAGTGCTTTGTGGCCCTACCCAAGTAGCTGACACATGCACACTTTGAGATTTGAGTTATATACAACCACACAGACACTCCTGGGGAAGGCTGGCACAGGTTCTCCAGCTATGCCCCCTTTCTCTCCAGGCTATAATGTAGTAATCACTGCTGACAACTACTCTTATCAGCTACTAATAAGGTATTTCCCAAAGGGTGACCAATTCCACTGTGCAATGTTACTGTTATCCAAATAGTAAGTGTGACCCAGGGCTGAGGCTATTCTAGAGTGACTTGTACAGTATCACCAAATACATGCAAGTACGCTGAGAGCTTACATTATCTCTACACAAAACAGCCACAGTTAAAAGGTTTAAAAATATTTAATAATAAATAATAAAAAACACAAGACAGTACTTGTTATTAAGTCAACACAATGACATTAGAGAGTTCAGAAATCACAGGAAATATTTTAAAACAACATTGTAGGATAGTCTCACATAAATATAGAAAACAGATAGACTAATCTGGCTATGTTTCTATCCATCTCTAAGAGAAATCACTGTTCTAAATTCTACTTACAGAGCAAACAAATATAGATGAGATGTGCTGGTGATCTGATGTGTTCAGGTTCAGAACAAAATACAAAATGCTAAATCTTTCTCTCTGAGAAAGTTTTAAATTGATAATACACATTACTGCTGAGTCATTTCAGATTACATCATTCTTGACACTTCTTCTTAAGTTTCCCAGGCTCACAGAACTCAACATTTTAACATTTATTTTTGTAATATACACCTGCCAGGAAGCCAGAGCAATAAAATACACTTTACGTGTAAAACCTAGTAATTATCTCTGTCTTAGAACAACAGAAAGAATTTCCTAGCCCAGACATCCTGTCTCCAGGTTTGAGATCAAACACAGTTGTAAAATTTTTACTTATCAGCTTTCTTTCAGCAGGGTGCACTATGGTTAATTTTTTGAAGCTTAGCACATAACACAGCTTTTTTACATTTGTGAAACCAGGCTGTGGATCATATTAATATTTACAATGACATAGAATAATTTACAAAATTTTATCTGGTTGGGCTGGCAGTGCCTAAGTTTTTCACATCCCCCCCAAGAACTCAAGCTAGTTTTTCAAGTGTCCCTTGAAAAACGTTGCTTAAGAGGGTTGAGTTTATCTGGGTATACCTTACTTCATTCCCTGTCTTAAGAGCCCATCTGTGTTGGCATTGCTAATCCCAAAGGGAGCATGCTTTAAAAGTTTTTCTGCAGTATTAACAAACCCTCGCCATGCCTATGTTGCCATATGTAGTCTTAATGAATTTACCACTGTCACTGTAAATGTTTACTGGATGGAAATGCTGCAAAACCTATTTTACAGCTTCCAGTTCTTCCCTCTGTGCTGACATGTATCCTGATAGTTTGACCAGAATTGGTTTGTCTCCTTTTTTATTGTCACTATTGCAAATCAAGTGTAATGTTTTTCATCTGTTTAGAATCGGGCATCATCCACATGCACAGCTGGAATATGGTGGTTATGATTTGCTTTTAATGGTGACTTATCTGGCTTTTCCAGACCTGCCATGCAGTCATGTGGCTTTTCTTTATATCCAATAAAATTGGATAGGTGATACTTGTCCCCTGTTTCTATGTGTACATCTCTTGTATGGAATGTAGCCAGCCATTTTGAAAAACAAAACAGTCTGACTAACCCCCTCTTTGCTCATCTTACTGTTACTTAACAGAGTTTTTATTGTCAGATGTGGAGTTTGTATTATGACCCCTGAAAACATTAAGTATTCTGTCTGTTTTATTTCCCAATAAATGGCCAAAAGCTGCTGAATGCAGGGATGATTGCTTTTTTCCACCAGAGTCATTTTTGACAGCATAAGGTAATTGGTCTCAACTATCTCCCCATTCCTGGAGACAACCCCTGAGGCCATTATTGCAATAGCATTACTGAAAGTGTTTCTTTTCCTGCTGCTGCTTGTAAAATAAAATGTAGTTTACTGGTGGGAGCTATTAGCCCTGTTGCCTGTGTTAACTTATGCTATAATATTTTTAGTGCCTATTCTTCAATGTGACTCCACTTTAGAGTCACTTTATCTTTTTGTTTTGACAGCATTTTATAGAGGAGAGTTGAAGCCACTGCAATAATCCTTTATAAATTTCCTGTTGTAGTTCATAATTTCCATGAATTTGTTTAAGTCTGGAATTTTCAAAGGTTTTTGCAGCTCCAGAATTCCTCCTTTTTACAGGGAGTCCTCCCTGTTGGTCTGATAATAGTACTTAGAAATTTAACTTTTCGTGACATTAACTGGATTTTGTCTTTAAACCCTGACTCTTGTAGTACCTGTAGAACCTTTTTTAGCTGGTGTATGTGTAGTTCTACTGTCTCTGACTGGATCAAAATGACATCAGTATAATGTATAACCCCGTCATCCTTGCTCATGTCCTGTAAGATTGCTCCCATTATCTGATGGAAAATGACAGGACTATTTTGAAAACCCTGTGGTAGTCTAGTCATAACATATTGTTGATTTTCAAAGGTAAAGGCAAAAAGTGACCAATCCTTTTCCTGAAGTGGTACTACAAAAAATCAATTTGCCAGGTGTATTACAGTAAACCACTGAGTCTCTGGTTTTATCCAAGCTGCTAATTCCAGAACTCCTAGTATTAGATGCGCTCTTGGTTGTGTGTACTAATTTACCTTTTGGAGATCTATTACCAAATGGTAACTTTCATTTTTTTTTTCTTTTTAACTGGCCAAATTGGTGAATTTATTGGACTATGTGCCTTTTGGATCATGCCTGTCCATTTCCATTCTAAAATGCCTTTTTGTATATCAGCTGCTGCTTCAGCTGAAATTGGATACTGCTTTTAGAAAGGATGGATGAAGTTCCTCACGCTTCCTACCATGACTGGTACTTTCAATTTTTCACAATGTGTTTTTGATTTTGCCCATAGGGTCTGAGGTTTTTGTTTTATGGTATCCCATATATCCTTTTGTTTATCTATCAGGGGCACTGCCCCATTTTCTTTACTCTCTCTATTAAGTTAACTTGTACTGTCATATACTTATGGTTACTGCCCACTTCATTTTCATTTTTTATACCTTACAAAATGCAGTTAGAGAAATCCATTACTATTCCCAACTTGTTCATAATATTCATCCCTATTATAGTGGTCCCACAACTGGAAATACATCAAATATGTTATGGGATCCCCGTCCTGATCAAATCTAATTAGTACAGGCTCACTACCTACTGCAATACATGTACTACCATTAAAACCTGAAATTAAAGTTTTTTTTTCTTGGATCCATTTTTAACCTTCTGTTTGTAACAGAGACCACCACTCCTGTGTCTATTAGGACATTTTTCTACAACATTCCCTTCACCCAAATGTTGGTCATGGGCCGACCATTGTTCCCTTGCTTAAAAGATACTAAAATTAACTATTTGGGCAGGGAGGCCAGGGGGGCACACCCTTATTTTGAATCTTCATCATCTGCTATATTTTTAGTGACATCTCTAATGACACAAATATTGTGTTATTTCTCTTAATAGGCATCATCCTCATCTGCTGCATATGCAAGATGTTGTAATTCTTGAGACAAAGCCTGTTTTTTCTTGTGGTCAAGATTATGAGGATTATTTTTGTATATTTCACTGCATATACATTTTCTTTATTATCATATATTTTTTTAATAATTTCCCCTTGTCTTACTGAAAAATGTTTGATTTTCAGTGTGATCATCCTGTGACTTTTGCTTTGCTTTCCTTTTCCATGTTTTTTTGTTCTCTAGTTCCTTAGCATATATTTCCTTTTCTATATGTTTATTTTTTCATTTCATGTAATGAGGGCACTCTTGCTTGACATGTCCAAGTTTCTTACAGAAAAAAACATGTCACCTTTTTTCATTAGGGGCTTTCCAGTGCTGGAGGGGCTGATGCCACTTGCGATCCATCCCTTTTTCTACCTCCATCTGCCTCTACCTCTTCCCTGTCCTGCTGCACCTATGATTTCAAAATCATCATCATCAGTGTCAAGGGAGAAAATATGATGCTTGAAAATGTCTCTGTCGTCACTCATGACCTTTTCTCTTATCAACTTGTGAACACATTGCTCAAACATGTCAGCAGTTTTTTTCATAAATAACATTTAATGTCACCTGGAACTTCCTTTACTTGCTCCAAAAATGCAAGTATTACTTTTTCCCTTATTTCTATTTTTTCCATTTCTTTGTCATCTATGTTATGAGTAATTTGAAAAGCCAACTTAAAATGTTTTGCCTGTTCTGATGTTCTGTCAGAAACTGTAATGTTAAAATATTCTGACAACTTAGTTGACAGAATTTTTCCTTGTGAATATGCCAGGAGCACATCTGTCATTTTGCTTAGTTTGGAATTAAGATTACAGTTATTAGCAACAATGAACATCTTGCAACATTTTGGAATAAATACTAAAAACATTGTTTTAAAGAATCATTTTATGCATTGCCAGCTGTATATGACAACAAATCTTCAAATGTTACCATATTATAAAAAATGCCTTTTTATCATCTGTAATAGATAAGATTGCTGGCATAGATCAACTGAAGTGCTTGCCACTACTTGTATGTCCTCATGTTTAATAATATCTGAAGATCTATGCCCTGTAACTGTTTTTGTAATTCTGTTCCTGAAGCTTTACATTCTTGTAATTGTATTTGTAAATGCCCTACTTTTATGTGTAATTTTTCCTCCATAGCTAATGCCGCTAGGACTTTTTGTCCTTTTTGGACTAACTCTTGTCTGGGTGTTTATTTTCATTTCCCCCACCCAGATGAGCCTCAGTGGCAGCATATAATGCTGCTTCAATTCTCTTCAAAATTGCATTAACATCTTGTGTGTGTTTCCTGACTTCTGTGTCATGCTTTTTTAACAATTCCAGTTTTTCATTAATCTTTTTTAAATTGTTTTCCAGCTCTTTGTTTGAAAGTTTGTTATTGTTAGTAATGTTATCCCACTGCTGACAGTAAGTCTTAAACATTTTGGCAGTGTCTCCAAACAATATACTTTTGTTTTTATTTATGAATAACTGAAATCCCCTATAAAAGGTGGAGATTAGCATTACAAAATGACCTTCCATTTCACATACCATACTTAACCTGTCCTGTGTACATTTTGCTGTTATCTTTTGCAACACAGTTTTATGACATGTTATACAGAATCTAGGATATTTATTCCCATAGTTTATGCATTCAACAAGTGTTTTTGGAAATATTGATCATAACATTGTATCCATTTACAAAGATAAACTTTATCACTTTTATTAGTATCAAACAAGACTTTGTTACTTTTAACATCAACATTGGCTTGTTCATACCTTGGAGTAATAATGTCCAGATTGTATCTGGTGTTTGATTTATGTCCATTGCCACAGTATGTGGGCATTTTACACTTGACTTTTTCATGACATCCATGCTATTTCAGAAATAGGCTTACTGTATTTCAGAAATGGCTACTATTTTCTTAGTTTATAATTATTCCTGCTTTATATGGAGATGCAGACTTGCATTCTAGTAAAACTCTACTGCCAATCATGAGCGGACAGGTGATCCGCTGTGGCGACCCCTAATTGGGAAAAGCCGAAAGAAGAAGAAAAAGACTTGCATTCTAGATGGTTGTATATATTCCAAAAGTTAGTATGCAGGAGGGTCGAAACACTGAAAATGAATTTTTTTTTTTTTTAAAAAAATGAAGAAATTTTGAGTAACAAAGGAAATTAGGTATAAGTTAATATCTTAAGGAAAAAGGAAAACTGTATGAATATAGAGAAACTAGATCCCATTTATTCTCAGACTACAACTATTACCAATGAACAATAGGAAAAAAGAAAAGAGGTAACACAACCACAAAAAAGCAAAGAAAAGGAATGGATACAATAGCATTTCTTTAGTTAGTCACACTCAGTCACTCAATCACCAGTCCAGATATGGAAAAGATGGTGGAATAGCTTAGCTTTCCATTTATAAAAATCACAGTGTTTTTGCTGTTATGGTTGCAAGCATAATTCTTTGAGCAGTAAAACTGATCTTAAACCTAATCTTCTGTCCTGGTCTTTTACACATTTGAAATTCTCAGCCATATCCCTACTGTCAGTTCTGTCTTGTAGTAAATAAAAGTTTGTT
The DNA here is from genome assembly GCF_019279795.1 of Protopterus annectens. Taxonomy (NCBI): domain Eukaryota; kingdom Metazoa; phylum Chordata; order Ceratodontiformes; family Protopteridae; genus Protopterus; species Protopterus annectens. Next base: position 211,191,333 of record NC_056735.1, read on the forward strand.
CACCTATCATTTTACCACATGGCTGTGAAGGCCTTTCTGTGTACCATTTCTTTGAACCTGACAGAATACAGTACTGTTGCTGTGTCTTTCAATTAACTCAAAAGTTGTAGCTCACATTTTAAGTCAAATTTATAAATATCTTTAATTGATTAGCTGATGTCTATTAATTGTGTACTAACCCCTACCAGCAGTAATAATAAGTAATGAGTAAGACAGATGAGAAATGCCATCAGGATTGTTGGAGTGAATGTTCTATATGATAAATATGTATTAGATACTATCATATTCCATAAGCATTTTAACTACATTTTTTAAAGATAAGTGAAAAAATGAAGGATAGTTAAACAAATTTCATGTCATTTAAGGAGGACAATAAAACATTGCCCTATTTTGCCTTCCCAGAGGTGCTGTCCAAAGAATACAAAGATAACAGACATGAAATAATACTAGATGGATATTTATCACATTCCATTATACAGCTATCTTGACAGTTATGTAAATTAGCTGGTCCTGTCTTACAAACTTAGAATCTGGCTAGTCTTTGACTGTAACTCATTAACTGTATTTTGAAGAAATGAAAGAATATTTAAAAACTCTGTGTAGGGGACATACCTCTGGTATTACTAAAGAGTGAATTAATTTACTCTGTTAGCAGAGCAAATATATCAATGTATATATACTAGATAATACTGGTACACATCTTGCCAGTTAATTAATTTGCCACAGAACAGATAATTGTAAAGGAATATGAAGTATGGAAGTCATGGTGTAATCGCAGAAGAAGCAGTTATAATGACCATTAGTAATTGTCCATTCTAGATGAATTTCTGAGGCACATTAAAAGATCTTTGTAATTAATGTTCATGGAATGACTGAAAAACTCAAGTAAATCAAAACATAAATACTATCAATTCTCTGAGCTCAAAAAAACTAACATATAATGAAAATGAAGTATTAATTGTCCTAATTTCTGCCATTTTTTAATACTGCTATGTTCCTGAACCTAGTCGGCTGCTCAAAAAACAGGGTATGTAATTGCTGTTAGTTTACATGTCTATTTCTGTAAATATCTCTTAGCGACTGCTAGAGGAGATTATACTGTTGGTTAGCTGCTAGAGCCTTTGATTTCTTTTCACTGAGAAAGCAGTAAATTAGACTCCTGCATATGGTATTCTCTGGGCAACAGCGTGTTGTAAGGACGCGAACGCCGATAACCTGTAAGGTGTAAAAGTCCCTGGGAAAAGAGTATTCATTTGTTCACATGTGTTTAAATTCTCATTAGCAACTGAGCAAATATTCCTGTGAATATATTCTTGGCTAAACTGCTAGGGTCTGTATTTCTTAAAACTGGCTTAACTGTTATAAGGGCATGTTTGAGCGGTAATACACAGCTAAAATGCACCATTTAAGTGCGCTCAGTTGTCGTTCATTGTTCAATTAAATTACTGCGAATATTCCTATCTGTGGGCTAAACTTACTAAAATTACTTGACTAGCTGCCTGTTGATAAATGTTAATAGAATTGAGGTATAATGTGGAGGGCAAACTTCTATGCTGACTTGCTTAACAATTGAGTAGCAGTATTCTTGTATATAAGGGACACTGTTATCACATTCTAGCTGCTATTGAACTAACTACTGAAACACTCTCTGTAGAAATACTATGCTGTAACTTGTTAGCTATTTAACTGTATGATAAATTTAAACTGTACTAATGTGATAGTAGCTCTCTAAAATAAGACTATGTTACTGCATTGTATCTCCACTCAGGTACTATCCTGTAATTCCCCGCTTGGCTACAAATTCTAAATCCTGCTTTAAGGATAGTCGCTATACTTGGTGCGAATGCACAGACAGGCTCAACTCCTCAGTCCCACTACAAACATAAAGCTTGACCAAGGTTATTAATTATTTGTAATAAAGTAGAAATAAATCTTATATTTATCTCAGTTAAAGCAAGCATACTGGGTTCTAAACACAGCAGTAAACCACACAATCCTAGCCAAATAAATCAACTCCCTTTGATAATACCAGCAGAAATTGTAACCTGCATGTACAATAGAGAGAGGGAATAGTGAACCATATTGGTGAAAAAAGGTTCCTTTACTCACATACTTTATTCACTTAACTCACTCTATTCACTGGCCCTCGAAAGTCTGAGGCAGGTTTAAAGTCTGAGGCAGGTTTAGCCCCGCTCCGCTTTGCCGTCACTTTGCTCGGGTTCGCTCCACGCCCCACCCTGCCCCCATATCCCACCCTCCCCCACCACTCCCACATTTATAGCTATAAAGCCACACCCCCACTACCTTTCCAACCATTCATAGCTACCTCCCTATCATCTCCCTCCCCCTTCCACCACTTTAAAAATTAACCACTAACACTCCTCTAAAGTATTTACCATCACCCTTAGGCAAAGAATACCATCCCACCCGCCATGTCAAAGGCAACCCTTAAAATTATCCCCCTCATCCTGCCACTCATAATTATACCATACATCCTAACTAGCTATGAAGATCAGCTATTCTTAGGCTTCCACTATCCTAAACATCAAACCAGTACCCCCTCACCTCTGCTTATTGCTGAACTCTCCCCTTTCTATACATCCTCTAAAACAACAAATTCCAACAACCTGTATCTTAATAAGTTGTACCTAAAAACCCCAAAATCCAAATATGGTCTAAAACTATTAATTAAACTCTTGAGACTATTAGCTTACCTGAGAAAAAATATTACTAAAGACGGTGACATCCACCCTAACCCAGGCCCGTCCTCTACTTCAGACTCTACCAGCCCACCATTCTCCCACAGGTCGTCCAACTCCCTTCTAATTTGCCACCTAAACATAAGAAGCATAAGCAACAAGGTACATAACCTACATGCCGTGTTATCAACTTACCTCCCTGACATAATGTGTCTATCAGAAACCTGGCTTAAGCCATCAACCAAAGATAATGAGATCCTGCCACCCGGGTACAACATACTCAGGGTTGATCGCATAAAGAAAAGGGGAGGTGGGATAGCTGTCCTATACAAAAGCACACTTAACATCATAATTAATCCCATTCAACCACCCCAGGTCTCCAATGCTGAATTATTAGCTCTAAAACTACAACTAAACAATCAAAAAAGCATAAATATAATTGAGATCTATATCCCCCCTGGGAACAATTCAGAATCAATGGAGAACATTCGTAACTGGATAGCTAACAACTACCCTCAAGAAACTATTGTTCTAGGTGATGTTAACATTGACTGGAACCAATGTTCTTCACACTCCAACCCCATCTTTATAAACCTCCATGGATTCTCACAGATCATATCCTCCACCACCAGAACAGGAAATTCTAACCAAAAAGAGAGTATTCTTGATTGGATACTCACCAATAGTCACCCCCATAAGTATATGTCTGGGACTCTCCCCAACGATCTTAGTGATCACCTGGTCACATACATAATGAAAGACAAAGCCATCAGCGCTAGACTGCCCATTTATAGGTCCATCAGAAACAAGAAAAATTTTGAGCCTACAAAATTTCAAATGGAACTCAAATCCTGTAACTGGTCAAAGCTAAAGTACCTTCCCCTAGACGAGGCAGTGACTCTCTTTAATGACACATTTCTTAACATACTTGACTCTCAGGCTCCAAAACAGTCAATCAGAACTAAAATACGAATAGCACCCTGGCTAACAACAGAGTCCAAATCCAAAATAACACTTAGAGATAAAGCATGGGACAAATGGCGCACTACCAAGTTACCCCTAGATCGCATTAAATTCTAACAACTAAGAAATGAGACTAAAAAGCCATCACACTTGACAAAAAAAACTACTTCTGCCATCTGCAACATAAACACCAAAACAACCCTCAGAAGTTCTGGGCAGGTTTAAATAATCTTCTCCATCCAGGTAAATCCTCCACTCCTACCCCTGGAACATTATGTGGTAAAAGCCCAGAAGAAGTAGCAAATACCTTTAATACTTTCTTTACCGAGACTATTCAGTCCTTAGCCAACCAACTACCTCCCCCCTGCTCCACAATAAAAAATGCTATGCCCAAGTCACTACTCTCCTTTAACCTCCAGCCTGTCTCCACATCCTTTATCAGATCCCTACTGAAGAAGCAAAAGCCAACTATCCTTTCTGCAGATCTACTCCCAGCTGAATATCTGCAAATAGCTGCAGATGTCATAGCCTATCCTATCTCGATTCTAATCAATAGAACCATAACAGAGGCCCCAATCCCATCAATATGGAAAATATCCTATGTTATACCACTCCATAAAGGTAGCTTATCCACAGAAATATCAAACTATAGGCCAATAGCCATACCGTCACCACTTGCCAAAATCATGGAAAAGTGTGTGCACAAACAACTAATGTACTATCTCACCCAGAATAAACGACTGACCAACTCTCAACATGGATTTAGACCTCATCACAGCATGACCACTGCCCTCCTCTCTTTTACCAATAAAATCAACCATAACCGGAACAACAAACAAATATCCATAGCTCTCTTTCTGGACCTGTTGAAAGCCTTCAACATGGTGAACCACCAGCTACTTCTCCACACTCTGAAAACCCTGTACCTTGACAACACAGCTCTTGACTGGTTTCATGCCTACCTCTCTGGTAGACAACAAGCAGTACTGTGGCAGAATAAGCTCTCTTGCCTGTTACCAAATACCATAGGAGTTCCTCAAGGCTCCATATTAGGACCTCTTCTCTTTTCAGTCTTTATAAATGACCTCCATACAGTTATCCCTGAAGCCACCTGTATTCAGTATGCAGATGACTCAACTCTAATATGTTCCGATGACTCTCTAGCAAACCTACTAGCTACAACCCAGCTCAGTTTTACCACAGTCGAAAACTGGCTCTCAGATCATCATCTGATCTTAAACCCAAACAAAACCAAGCTACTTCTCTTCTACCCAATGTATAAATCCCCTCCCACACATTTTACTATAAAATCCAACAATGGTACCATCATCTTCCCAGACTCCTACACAAAGCTACTAGGAGTTATCATTGACAATAAACTTAGATTCGATATGCATATCAACCAAACCATTAAGTCCGTAAACAAGAAACTTGGGTCCTTATACAGGATAAAAACCTTCCTAACCCCTATGGCCAAAGCGGCCACTGCCCGCTCACACCTTCTCTCTACCCTTCTATATGCCTCTCATGTGCTTACTAACCTTAACAAATCTGACCTGAACAAACTCTCATGTTGTTATAATCATATTGCCAGATTTGTAACTGGCTTGCCCTATAGAACACACCACTGCTTTAACCTGAAAAAACTCGGCTGGATAGAACTCCCAAACCTTCTTCTGATGAACCAACTCATAGAAGCATTTAAAATTCTTAAACAACCTGATAACACCCCTGCACTGAAAAATATAATAATTCCTTACACCAGTCTAAGCTGCCTTCGCTCATCAAACAGACTCCTTGTCCAAACATTCAAATCCCACAACTGAGGTGGTGACGCTCTGTTCGCCAACGCCATTGGAAAAATATGGAACTCCCTCCCCAACAACCTCATGCTTATTACTTCCCCAGCTCAATTCAAAAGAGTCTAAAACTCCATTTTAAGTCACATTGGCTTTGTCCATGCTCAAACCCAGACTAGCTCCTCTTCGTTAAACCAAGGCCATACTAATTTCTCAGGCCCAAAAGGACAACCTAGGGTGGGGATATGTAACCCAAAACATGTACATTGTATGTTAGCCAAACTCTAATCTATAATCTGTCTTAATTATTTCGCTAGCATGTTTTTAAAGATCTGTATAATGAACTGTCGTATGTTGTGTTTGTTAGAGCAAGATAGTTTGTGGTAGTATGTAGTATGTAAATTGCTTTTTATTCTTTTCTATCTTAAACTCTAATATGTAACTATCTGTCATTGAGACTATGTTGGAGCTTTTCTCCCCGGGCCTCCACTGAAAATGGACATGTATCCAGTCGGACTATCCTGGTCAACAAATGTAAAATAAAATAAATAAAAATAAATAATATACAATTTAATTACATTTTGCAGGTGGAAAGTGACCTGCTACCCAATGTTGCACAACTTTGGACAAAAAAAAATACTCAGTTTTCCATAAAACTAAGAACCAGGAATTCTTCTTTCCCTAAAGCATTCACCTCAAGGTAAAATATATCAATATCTGGTGTCTGTAGATCACAGTTCACCACAAATCAGGTTCAGTAATCCATGTAGCCCTGAAAATATTCTTCAGTTTTTCATTGTGTAGAAAAAAGGTTATTTCAGTCTTCCAAGTAGTGTCACAGACTCATTGTGTATACCCTGCATGTTCTTAAAACTCTTTAAATCAGCACATCACATTTCACAAAATTGATTGTGGCTCTATATATTTGCTCCTCTACATTTTCACTCAGTTACTGATTTCTCAGTGACAGCTTTGTCAAACACTATTCAACAGTGTCTAATAAAATTTAAAAACAGAATTGCCCATTAATAGCACAAATGGCTGCCATTGGTATTGCTAATAAATAGGTGGGGAATGAAATACACTTATTTGCCTTGGTAGAGTTAGCACAGATCTCTAATTGCATTGGGTTACTACTTGCCATGGCATTTCAAATGTTCCTTCCTTCCAGAAAAAAAAAAAAAAAAAAAAAAAAAAAAAATATATATATATATATATATATATATATATATATGTATATATATATATTGTACTACTGGATTGCCATGGCATTTCAAATGTTCCTCCCTTCCAGGAAAAAAAATATATATATTGTACTACTGGATGAAGCTCACCAAATGCAATAATGCTATACATACTTAATAGCAGCACAGGTAAATGTAAAATATCCCTTGGCGCCTATCAAAAAAGAATAGGGTCCTTTATTTTACAATGCTTATTTACACTCTGTACAAATTTTCTTATTTACAATATATACAATATATCACATTTTACAATATATACATTAATCACACAGTTTCTATATATACATAAAAATAATGAAATAAACTCTCCATAGTCTCTGAGTGAGCCCAAGTGTAAAATACAAGTCCACGAGAAAACACAGACATGGGGCTCAACCATCATAACTTTAATAAGGTGCAGAAATAAAACAACAGCAAAGCTTTCAAGTAAAACCAAACTCTTCTTCAATGCTAATACAAACAACATTCTGCAATAAACCTATATATATTATTACTAAGTGCCAGCAATCCTAATAAGTCAATTAAATAATAAGCCAATTAAATAATAAACAACATAAGTAACATTAATCTAAAGCATAAAACAGTAAAAACATTGAAAATATATAAAATTTATATAAAATCTCTCTTATACTTTAAGACAGGTTTAATAGTAGTTTTTATATTTAGACCAGGGGCTTATCTGCCTTAAAATAATTAATCCACTTGTATTCAGACACTTCCACCGCATTGGATATACCATGGAACACAGTGAACACAGTCATAAAAAGTGGAGAAAATATGTGACAACAGTGATGTTACAAAGAACTGGACGTCCCTCCAAAATTGATGAAAAGACAAAACAAAAACTGGTCAGAGAGGCTGCCAACAGACCTACAGCAACACTGAAGGAGATGCAGAAATTTCTGACAAGTACTGGTCGTATACACGTGACAACAATCTCCCGTATTCTCCAAATGTCTGGACTATGGGGTAGGGTTGCAAGACGGATGCCTTTTCTCACAAAGAAAAACACACAGACCTGGCTAAAATGTACAAAACAATACGTCAAGTCTCCCCAAAACATGTGGGAAAATGTGTTATGGTCTGATGACACCAAAGATGAACTTTTTAGCCATAATTCCAAATGGTATGTTTGGTACAAAAAACAACACTTTGCATCACCAAAAGAACACCATCCCCACAGTGAAGCATGGTGGTGGCAGTATTATGCTTTGGGGTTGCTTTTCTTCAGCTGGAACTGGGGCTTTAGTCAAGGTGGAGGGAATTATGAACAGTTCCAAATGCAAGTCACTTTTGGCCCAAAACCTTCAGGCGTCTGCTAGAAAGCTGATGTTGAAGAGGAATTTCACCTTTCAACACAACAATGACCCCAAGCATGCATCCAAATCAACAAAAGAATAGCTTCACCAGAAAAAAATTAAAGTTTTAGAATGGCCCAGCCAGAGCCCAGTCCTAAATTCAATAGAAAATCTATGGGATGACCTGAAGAGGGCTGTGCACAAGAGATGCCCTCACAATCTGACAGATTTGGAGTGCTTTTGCAAGGAAGAGTAGGCAAATATTGCCAAGTCAAGATGTGCCACTCTAATAGACTGCTACCCAAGAAGACTGAATGTTGTAATTAAATCAAAAGGTGCTTCAACAAAGTATTTGTTTAATGGTGTGCACACTTATGCAACAAGCTTATTGTACGTTTTTTTATTTTTTATATTTTTTCCCCTAACAGATTTATTTGTTTTTCTATTGAATTGTACAGGTTATAAGTCACATTAAAGGTGAGAAAGGTTTTGAAATTATTTATTGTGGTCTCATTTTTTATATCACAAAAACCTGGCACTTTAACAGGGGTGTGTACACTTTTTATATCCACTGTATATGTACAAATATACTTGTACATTTAAACTGGTCTTGTTTACTAATTTGGCTGTTATATAACATTTTCAATTTGACATTCCTTGTAAAAGGTCTCATTTCAGTTAAACAATCACTAATGTTACCAAAATCAACAAATTGGAACCCACTAAAAACTCTACCCCTGGATAATGCTGTTGCATACTTCAATACAAATTTCCTGAAACTCCTGGATAGTCTAGCCCCCATAAAAACCAAATGAATTCTAAACAATACCGCCCCCTGGCTTACAAAAAATACACTAACTATCAAGCCTGGGCACACTACCAAAGAAACAAAACTTCCTCTACCCTAAATGAATTCAAAACTCTTCGCAACAAAGTCAAAAAGCTTATCACAATAGATCGTCAAAATTATTACTCCATACTTCAAAACAACCATAAAACCAACCCTCAAAAATTCTGGAAAGGTATCAATAAACTCCTAAAACCTGGCACTGCAGAAAACCCAAGCCCAGACCCAAGTGCTCCAGATATCAATCTCGCCACCCAATTCAACTCTTTCTTCTTAGACTCTATCTCTAAACTTACCACATCCTTCTCCAATAACACCACACCCTCTACACCTACATCCCACCTCCTTCCTCCCCCCTCATCTCCTACCTCTCAACTCACACCTTTTTCCCTAAAACCCATCCCTACATCTACCATAAAAAAGCTCCTGCAAAAGCTAAAACCATGTACTAATGCACCTGATAACATACCCTCATACTTCCTTAACATTGCTGCTGATGCCATTGCCTTCCCCATCAGCATCCTAATAAATCGCTCTATCCAAGAAGGTCTTATTCCCACACTCTGGAAAAGAGCTTTCATCATACCCTTACATAAAGGAGGCAAGAACAATGATATCACTAACTACCGTCCCATCGCCATCCTTTATCATATATCCTATACCAAAACTCTTAGAAAAATGCATACATCTCCAACTCCTTCCCTATCTCCTAGACAATAACTTACTAACCCCCACACAACATGGTTTCAGACCCAGCCACAGCACCATGACTGCCCTCCTTTCCTTCCTGGAAACAGTAAATACTGCCCAAGACTCCGGCTCTGTTGTATCCACTCTCCTTCTCGACCTTTCTAAAGCCTTCGACACCATATCTCACAGCCTTCTCCTTACTAAGCTATCTAACCTTAGCCTATCCCCTGCCACTATCAATTGGTTCACCAACTATCTCTCCCATAGGCAACAAGCTGTCAAATGGAAAACAGCCATCTCCTCCTTTCTAAATACACCCACTGGTGTCCCCCAAGGTTCCATCTTGGGTCCTCTCCTCTTCAATATATTCATAAATGACTTCTCCCACTCAATTCCCCATGCCAAACTTGTTCAATATGCAGATGACTCTACAATCATCTGCACAGCCACATCCATTCCCACTCTCTTAAAATTAACCCAAGAGGCCTTCTCTACCACAGAACAATGGATGAAAAACAATCATCTAGCACTCAATGCATCTAAAACCAAGCTTATGGTATTTACCCCCTCTAAAAACACAACCATTAACAAAAATCTACTCTCTATCATCAGCCAAAACAACACCCCTCTTGAACTAGTATCTGAAAGCAAACTGTTAGGGGTCCTGATAGATGACCAGCTCAAATTCAATAGCCACCTACTACTAAACATAAAAAAAAACATTATAAACTTGGCATGCTTTATCGACATAATAAATTCCTCTCCACATCTACTAAACATACTCTTGCTACAACATTCCTCAGTCCTTCACTTCTATATGGGGCTCCTCTTCTAACAAACCTTCAATCATCCCTTAAAACAAAACTGTCCTCATGTTATAATAAAATTGCCAAATTTGCCACTGGCCACAAAGCATCTACCCACCACTGTCTATCTCTCCACAAACTAAACTGGCTTGAGCTTCCTAACTATCTCACCTTTATTCATCTCTGCTTTGCCCACAAACTCATATTCCATCCATCCCTCTGTCCCTCACTCAGCTCCACCTTTCAAATGCACATGCCACAAAGAGCCCTAAGATCTAATAACCAAAATCTGATAGAACTGTACAAACCTCTTCACTCGCCAGGGAAAAATCTGCTGTCCTTTTCCCTGGCACGCAATTAGAACTCCCTTCCCCCCTCCATTCGTACCACTGCTAACCTTCCAGCTTTTAAAAAATCACTACACACACACTTAACATCTTCCTGGGAATGTTCCTGCTCTCATCCCTCCTAGTCTAGCCTGCTTCCTACAGGCACCACATCATATATACCAGAAACTATAAATTAGCTAAAGCAATAACACCCTAATAATTCTTAAACTCTAGTATTCCATTCTAAATACTACATATTTTTCTACAACAATGCAATGCTAGTCTTATATAGCATAACCAAAGATTCTTTGCTTGTAATCACCTGTTCCTCTGTTTTTTGTCTTGAACACACATTTCTCTATTTTGTCAACCACTGTTAAAGTTTTTTACCACTGTTTTTGTCAATTTGTATTAATTTGACTGAATGTGTTAATGTGTAAACTTCTGTAATGTTTTGTATCTTTATTCAGGAGCTTTTCTCCCCAGGACTCCATTGAAAACGGGTACTTCGGGCCCAATGGACAATCCTGGTAAATCAGCTGTAAATAAATAAATAAATAAATAGTGGGGATAAAGATTAAACTTTTGTCTAGATGGCATAATGCTAAGCCATGGGATAATTTCATGTTTGTAACTATGGATATTAGGTCTTTATTTATAATAATTCCTAATGAATATGGGATTCAAGCTATTAGAGAATTTTTTAAACATGTACAGTACCTTTACAGCAATTAAAATAGAGTTATTATATAGGTTCATAGGTAGGTACTAGGCTATCAGCTCTGTGGCTTATATAAGCCTAGCCAAAAAGGTTCCCTGGCTTTCGCCACCCAAGAAAATTATTTTCCTGTGGCCCTGTCAAGCAATGCCACAGAAGTGATCCCCAGGATGAATTTTCTATTTCCCATCCAGTTGTCAAGATTTTTCTTAAAGAGGGCCAATGAGGAGCTTTGCTTGACATGAATAGGTAGTTTCTTCCAGAGTATGGGAAGGCTCTGGGACAGGAATCTATCCCTCCAGCATGTTCTGTTTATTGTGGTGACAAGGTTTAGGTTCCTGGAGCGAGAGGTTCGGAGAGATTGGGATTTCTTTAAGTGTAGCATGTCCAACAGCTCTGGGTTTGACATAGCTTTGTATGTTAGGCAGAGATCGCCTCTGAGTAGTCGATATGCGACGAAGCAGAACTGGAGTTTTTGAGATGGTCTGCATTTGGCATTTGTTTGAGGACCGTAATCCTCTTAGTGAGGTATTTCTGTGGCCTTTAGAATTGTTGTAGTTGTCTTGTGAGGTACATGCCAAACGAGGCATTGTACTCTATAATGACTCTAATGAGGGATGAGTAGAGAGGAACAATTACCTCCTTTTTTTTAGAGGAGAACCCTTTTGTGATGAGGTGTGCCATGGAGAAGGATTTCCTGACTACTGTGGTGATGTGGTTATCAAAGGAGAGACTACTGTCCACCTGTGTCCCAAGGTCTCTTATCACACTTTCAGTGTTTAGTGAGCTACGGCCTATGTGGTAGTAAAGGGGTACTGAATTTTTCTCAAAGGGGATGACACTGCACTTCTTGGCATTGAGCTTGAGGCCATGACTTTGACACCAAGCATCTGTCTTTGTGAAGCCCTTTTGTAGAATGCCTACATCATTAGGTGATTCTATTATGGCTCCCAGTTTGCAGTCATCTGCAGACTTTGTTAGCCAAAGACCTTCTGTGTTGGCCTGCACTTCAGAGAAGTAGATGCCGAACAGGAGAGGACCCAGGACCGAACCCTGTGGTACTCCACTCATCACTGGTCAGAAGTTGGACTTGGATTCGGCTACTTTTACTGTGTAGGTTCTGTCAGTGAGCCAGTTGGCCACCCATCTTGTGACATAGGGATTTATGCACAGTTTAGTGAGTTTATCTATAATTCCAGAGTGGGGGATAGTATCGAAAGCCTTGGCTTGGTAAATATAGGCTGTGTGCACTACCTTGCCCTTGTCTATGGCTCTAGTGACTGCTTCAAAGAAGTCAATCAGGTTTAGTAGACATGATCTACCTTTTACAAACCTAAACTGAGTGGGGTCCAGGGTTTGGAGGTTACCTATGTCTTTGTTTATAAGCTCCAAGATGATACGTTCCATGGCCTTGCAGACTAGGCTCATCAGGCTAGTTTCTGGGGGACGTGGTGGCACCCCCTTTGTGGAGTGGGATAACCATCACTGTGCGCCATTCAGCAGGCACATAGCCTGAGGTGAGGCTATGACTGAACATGGTACTTTGATGGGGTGCCAGTTCGTTCTGTAGTTTATGTAGTATGCAACCTGAGATATTGTCTAGTCCAATGGATGCTGGCTGTGTTCTTGGCTTTGGAGAGTGTGGTCTTTACTGGTTCATCCATGATTACAGGGGCTTTGCATTCTTCTGGTATTAAGATGGGCACTTTGGAGGGTGAGAGGGGATAAAGTTAGCACTGAACCTGTCTGCCAGGATGTTAGATTTAGTTTTGAGTAATAATGTCTTTGTATTTGGTGGAGAGTTTTTTCCTCAGCAACTGGGAGTAGCTATGGGCACCCCAGTTGTTAATACTTATGCGAATCTTGTCCTTGCAAACTGTGAAAAGAAATATATATATATATATGTGGATCCCCTTCAGAAAGTCAAACTTTTAAAAGCTCGACTTTCATATGGCCGAGACCATATGATTGAACTTTTAAAAGTTTGAATGGTCTGAATGGGGATCACCTTAGAGTGTGAAACAGGAAGATTTCCCTTTACTGCAATGTAGTGTGATCTCGGAGTTGGTGTATTTAAATAGCGGGGGGGGGGGGGGAGTGGTGCAGGGGGACTTGCCTCCCTGCTAGCACTGTTTAGTTTTTTTTTTTTTTTTATTTTAATTTTTTTTTTCACATTTTCAAACATTCCAATGTTTGATCATATGGTCTCGGCCATATGAAAGTCGAGCATTTGGGTGTTCGATTATGTGAAGTAGACCTATATATATATATATATATATATATATATATATATATATATATATATATATATATATAGATATATAGATATATACTTGTGTATACATATATATATATATATATATTGTTTGGACAAGGGATGTCATTCAGCTTGAAACGTTTGTTACAGAATTAGAAACTACTACCAATTTTTTCCTTTGAATTAAATTACTCTAATAAGCAAATTGATTTTTTAGATGTGATCTTATTGTATGACAATGGTAAAATAGACACCACTACATATGGAAAGGATGTACAAATTGCTAGATTTTTACATTATAATAGCATACAACCAAGGCCAGTGTACAAGAGTGTAACTAAGAGCCAGTTTATTAGAGCAAGTAGACTCAATACTAGTGATAACTATTTTTTGGATAAACTTTCAAGGATGTGTAATGATTTTGAACTAAGAGGTTATAATCAAACAGTGATTAGTTGGGCAAAAGATAATGTGTTGGCAGAATGTGGCAATTCTACCAACCCAGTTTTCTCTGATAAAGGTAATATACCTACACATACTAGAGTTAATAATAATTCTGTAAGATATATTATGAAATATAACAGGCATACTAAAATGATAAAGAATTTAATTTGTAATAATTGGACTATACTTCAATCAAACCCAGAAATTAGAGAGTTAGTAGGTGATAGACTGTTTTTCACTTTTAGTAAAGAGAAGATCTTGAAATCATGATTATGTCATAAAGATTTAATATTTGACCATACCAGTGGCCCTCAAGTTAATACTAAGGCCACTGTTCCATGTCATAGTTGTTTAGCCTGCAGTAGTATTAATGTAGATACTGTTTTTGTATACCCTATTACTAAACATCCCTTTACGTTTACTGTTTCTGCTACATGCACTACTGACACTATAGTGTATCTGGCAAATTGTATAAAATGCAAACACTTTTATATTGGAAAAACAAACCAGAAATGGAAAGAAAGAATACAGTTGCATCTATCTGAAATTAGAAGAAAAGTAGATAGTAAAGCATTGTATAAACATATTATGAAAAGGTGAATGATGATAGGTTTAAGTTTAGTGTTATACAAAAAGTTCATGTCAGCTTAAGGGGAGGTGATATAAATGTTAAGACTAAACTGGCTGAATACAAATGGATTAATTATTTTAGGGCAGATAAGCCCCCTGGTCTAAATGTAAAAACTACTATTAAACCTTTAGATCAATGTTATTTATGTTGTTTATTATTTAATTGACTTATTTAATTGACTAATTAGGATTACTGGCACTTAGTAATACTATATATAGGTTCATTGAAGAATGTTGTTTGTATTATCATTGAAGAAGAGTTTGGTTTTATTCGAAAGCTTTGCTATTGTTTATGTGTTTGTGGTTTTTTGTTTATATGCGCATACTCAAGTAGCATATTTCCTGTTACAAAAATATTTTTTTCATTTTACATTATGGACCCCTACTCCATTTTTCACAACCAAATCATTATTTTTGAACATCTTTGCTAGATCCCACTTTTCATTAAACATAATTTATTTTACTCTTTGATTCCATATTATCCAAGTTATAGATTTTTATCCATTTTATCAATATCACTTTTTAACTTATCCCCATAATATCCATACTCAGTCTATTTTAACACTACTAATGTTCTTATAATTCTCTAAATGTTTCCACCTTATCACCTTATCCCATAGTGATTTAATTATTTTACAAGAAAAGAAAACATGTTCACTAGTTTCAAATTACAGGTATATAGACGATATATGTATAATATGGGACAGCACAGAAGTGAGTCTACAACAGTTCTTCAACTACATTGGAAAATATGCAGACGTTCTTATTTTCACCAACAGTTATATCAAAAGCAAAGCCACTTTTCTGGACTTAACAATATCCAAAGCGGTAGAGATGTATGAGCTCATAAACAACCTCTTTCAAAAACCCACTAGGGCCAATCTTTTGCTTCATAGGTGCAGCATGCGCCTCTTTATTACAAGAAAAAGTCATCAAATCCCAGGGACTATGATTGGCCAGAGTTTCCAAGGAGCTCACAGAATTTATTGTCAACATCATCAATCTTGAAAAATATTTCTTAGAAAGAGGGTACAACATAAAACTTATCACGAATATCCTGGAAGCCATAATTAAAAGCAAGCACTCCGACCCCGAATTCCCAGCTTGGGACAGCCAAGAAGGAGAATGCAGATAGACACCATTGAGGAACTCAGTATGACCTTGACCTTTTCCACTGACTTCTACACTCTGAAAAACCACATTTAGGTTAACTGGACTATTATCAGGAAAAGTCCATCCATCAGCAGTTTTTTGCCAGATGTCCCAAAATTCAGTATCAGGAGAAACTGGAATCTAAAATAAATTCTTGAGAATGGAAATAAAGATAATGACCCTCTCCTGAAAAATCGACCAAGAACATTCCAATGTGGCAAACAAAATTGTGGATACTGTAAACACCTAAGTAACAACAACCAGTTCACCTGCCTGAATACAAAGAAAATCTTCCATAGCAAGTTCTACAGGAACTGCCCCACAGAATGCATACTGTACTGAGCTCAATGTACCAAGTGTGCAGCATTCTATGTTGGAAAAACACTGAACAAATTAAAAACTAGAATACTCCAACACCTGCATGATATCAAATACCAAAATCCAAACAATGCTTTAGTCAAGCACCTCAGGGAATCTCACGGACATAATAAGTTTCTCTTTCATATCCTGGACAAGATCAAAAAAGAGGAATTCCAAGGACCAATGAATGATTACTTGGAGAAGTGAGAACTCGAATGGCAGATTAGGCTTAGTGCCAGCAGAGCCCATGGACTGATCTCTCACATATCCATAACCAGCATGCTAAACATAAGGAAGCTTCAACATCACGTCTATTACTGAGAGTAAATGGGACTGTTTTACTTGATTATTCATTGAAATCTTGTTTATCACTCCCAAAGACAGTCACTTAATCTTAGAAGTTAGGTCTGATGAAGCAATCTGCAAAAGTGCGTGGACCTTTATGATTGAAGAATACAAATTTTTTTTATTTTTACTTTTATTTTATTTATTTATTTATTTTTATTTATGTTTTTTAATACAAACATGAATTTTCTGACCATGATCTCCAGTTCAACCTTTTACACCCTCGGGGGGTCTAATAACAGGATACTGTATGTAGATCTGCATACCTTAAACACAGGATGTCCTTAATGGGTTCATTTGCATATATCCCATGAGCCTCCAGCACAAGAGTTTTTAAGGAATCACATAGCAAAAACCTTTGCCTGACCATTTTTTTTCTTGTAGTTTTTACAGATTGGTTTATCTATGTGACTTGTGTTAGTTTATTAGCAGGGAGTTTTACAGACACCCTTATGGTAAAAGACATCAGTTGGTTTAATGTAAGCTTGCAATCTTAATTCCTCAATTTAACAAGTGTGCTTACCTAACTTCTGAAAAGATTGCACAATAAAGGAGAGTTGCATTTGAAGAAGAACTAAGAGTCATTGTGTGGGGGTTTTTTTTTGATTGTACATGAGAATCTTTTGCAGCATTCTGAAAAATAGAAATCTGTTAAGATCTATGTTAAGCTCGGAGCTTGACCTGCTGGTTTGATTGGCTTAAAGCTATTTGCACACATGTCTAAATTGGTTTGGTTGTATCAGTACAAGATACATGCAATGGAGAGCCTTGGGATACTGCTCTAACCATAGTAGCTTCCAGATGCCCTACCTAAACTAAGAAATAATCTAAACTATTTTTGTTGTATGTTCACCTCTACTCTAAGTCCAGGTACTCTTATTCCAAATACTTAAATTTCCATACTTTATAGTATCTAACATTACTTTTACATCATATGCTTTTTTTATTTTGCCTTGTTACAATTAACATCTTCTGCAACAGTTATACCCATATTTTCTCCTAAGTACTTAATTATATCTTTAAACATCTCTTCTCTTTTATTTTATTACAAATGCATGCATTGCTATAATTCTAAATACCTACTTTTCCCATCTTACACCAAGAATTGTAGTTTGGCCTTTGGTAACAAATATAAAATCCAAAACTTTTAGTGTCTCCTTATACAAACTAAATATTCCTGAACACATCTCTTTCCCTAAATTAAAGATCACATTTTTCCCTACCATACTTCTAACTGTTGCCTTTCTTCATTCATTAATATGCTACTGTTTTCTAATATAATAATGTCACTTTCCTGTCTCTTACACCATTCTAGAATACTAATTCTTCTTACAACATTCTTTTAACTATTAACATTTAATGCATGTACCTCACAGAAAATGCTAACTTTTAAATATTAGAGCAACTTAACCTTTTCCTTTCTTTTTCTCTTTATTATTTCCTTCTACCGCTTTTCTTATTCTGTATTGAACTCTCTTACCAAGGGAATTTCTCTTTTGTTTAACCAAATTCCATTTTATATCTTCATTATCATTTAACCCTGATTAGATTAGTAGTATTTTAGTTCATAGATTAGTACTAGGCTAACCGTCCTTGTGAGCCAGTTTAAGCCTAGCCAGTTATCCCCTGTGAGATTCAAACCCTGTACCTTGTGTTTGTAAGGCAAACACCTTAACCATTACACCACCCTCCCTTTATTCTTTTTTAAGAATGAAATTTTCATTATTGACTTTTGGTAAAACTTATTTAGGTTCCAAATTATTTATTTCCTCACATTCTATTTCTACAGTCTTTTTTTTCTAGTGCTATGTCCTTACTCTCTATATTCAGCTCCATTAATGTTTCTCCAATCTCTTGTTCTAATTCAGTAACATTATAATCACATTGCCTTCTGAAGTGTCTTACTTTGTTAAATTTATAACATTTAATTTTGCAATTTCTTATATCATGTCCCATTTCTCCACATCCAATGCATTTTCTTTTTTCACAATTATTTATCAAGTGATCAGCTTTCCCACACAAAAAAAAATTTCTTTGCTGCCCCCAATATTTCACCATTCCTTTGTCCCCTTCCACAGTTATAACACTTGGAATATGCATGCTACTATCATTTTTCATTTTCAAAACAACATTGCAGTCCCATGCACCTATCCATAAACCTCTGTTAATATATACTTTTACAAAATCTGTTATATCTTTATACACACTTAATAAATACTTTTTTGAAGTCATTTTTTTCAACTTCAGTTCTAAATTGAATATTATTTTTTAGTCTCTCTTTGAATCACTTTAAACACACAAGAGTTCTAAGGAGTACAGTCTTTCTTTTTTTCATAGTTTCTTAGAAACTGTTCCATAGCTTTACCAGTCTCAAAAATAATGTCACAAAAAGTTTCTTAATTAATTTGAATAAATGCCCTTACCTTATATGCTCGCACTCCTATAGGAATTATTATTTCATCCCATACCTTGTATCTGTCCATTCTACCTTATTTTTTCTTTTCAATTCGTACCTTAAAAATCTTTTTTTCAACATTCACAGTTTTCTTTCCTTCTCTTATCTCCTCTATTAATTTCACCATCTCTGCATACAACCTTCTATTCTCAACCTGTGGAATGCCCTCGCTTTCTATTTTCTCTATTAAGTCACCCCACAAAATATAATTTCCACTCTCTGGTTTACTGTCATTCAAGTCCATTAGTAAATCGTCCCACAACTCTCACGACTGGTGGGTTGTAACTACACATTCTTGTGTTGTGACCTCTTTCTCAAAGAGCTTTTGCTGAAACAAATCCTCAGAGTCCCTTAGTAACATTTATTTTTCTCTAATCTGCCCTTGAAAAGGCTTGACTGTCATTTCTGATTCCTTCACTACACCATCCTTCTTCTCGGACATCTCCCATTCCACTATCGTTTTCATCATGCTTAATGCTTCTGTTGTTCAGTTAACAACAACATGAACATCTTCAACTTTTGTATATTCCATTTCTCCTTCCATGTTGCACAAAGCAATCTTCCTACTTCTCTGAGCCACCTTTGCGCCAGACTGATAGTACAAAGTAGAGTGCACCACACACAAATGTGCCCCAGTACACAAAAGAGTAAGGGAAGTCCCCTGATGCCTTGGCTACATTTCCCCAAGTAGTATGAATCTCACCATGGGTCTCCCCTGAAAAGAGGTCACTGTCCTAGTGGGACTAACCCAGTCAACAAAGGATACATAAATAAATCAATCAATCAATAAAATAAATAAATAAGTGCTGAAAAGTGTGTTAGTTTGATGTCTAATCACTAGATGGACAGCCTCTATGCTTTCTCGGTAATCTCTTGAAACCCAAAGTCAGTGGATAAGTTGAACAATATTCATTATATCCTACTAAACCAGGCTCAGTAAGGGATAATGATTGGTGTGTTCTTAGAACATGAATCTGCTAAAGACAACTTTGTCTTATGTCTAATTATTTAATACAGATGTGATGTAATTTTCTGATTGGTGCATCTCTAATAGGAAGGTATAGCTGTGACTGGTAGAAAGATATTTCTACAGAACACAGGGCAATGTTCACAACAGAATCATTGTATGTTTTAACTTAATTTTGATAGCTACTAACTTTGTTCTTATGAGTAAGGATGCAAATAAACCATACACACCAGCTTCTATTTATATTTAAAAGACATATTCTCTTTATTTTGAAAGACGCATAACACTGAAGTGTATTTTCAGTAAGTATAAATGGTTAAAGTAACAGTTCCTCAAGCAGTCTATCCATCTGTCCATTCATAAATCTCTTTCTCCCATTTTTGCACATGGGGTCAGGGCATCACATCAACAATGACCGTCATCTAGAGCTAATGTTCACCTTACTGGATTGCTCCAGTCTGTTTACCTCTAATCTGGGATTTTTGTTGACTATAATAAACATTTGTATATTCAACAATTTAAATACTTTTTTTAGGCATCACTGAACATGAAAATGGGTTTGGGGTTAGGCATCATTGAACAAGACAGTGGGTTGGGGGTTAGGCATAACTAAACATGTAAATGTGTCTGGGGTTAGGCATCACTGAACATGATAGTATGTTTGAGGTTAGGCATCACTGAACATGGTAGTATGTTTAGGGTTAGGCATCACTGAACATGATAGTATGTTTGGGGTTAGGCATCACTGAACATGATAATATGTTTGGGGTTAGGCATCATTGAACATGATAGTTTGTTTGGGGTTAGGCATCACTGAACATGATAGGATGTTTGGGGTCAGGCATCACTGAACATGACAGTATGTTTGCGGTTAGGCATCACTGAACATGATAGTATGTTTGGGGTTAGGCATCACTGAACATGATAGCATGTTCGGGGTTAGGCATTACTGAACATGATAGTATGTTTGGGGTTAGGCATCACTGAACACGATAGCATGTTTGGGGTTAGGCATCACTGAACATGATAGTATGTTTGGGGTTAGGCATCACCGAACACGATAGTATGTTTGGGGTTAGGCATCACAGAACATGATAGTATGTTTGGGATTAGGCATTCACTGAACATGATAGTATGTTTGGGGTTAGGCATCACTGAACATGACAGTATGTTTGGGGTTAGGCATCACTGAACATGATAGTATGTTTGGGGTTAGGCATCACTGAGCATGATAGTATGTTTGGGGTTAGGCATCACTGAACATGAAAGAATGTTTGGGGTTAGGCATCACTGAACACGTAAATGTGTTTGGGGTTAGGCATCACTGAACATTATAGTATTTTTGGGGTTAGGCATCACTGAACATGATAGAATGTTTGGGGTTAGGCATCACTGAACATGATAGTATGTTTGGGGTTAGGCATCACTGAACATGAAAGCACGTTTGGGGTTAGGCATCACTGAGCATGTAAATGTGTTTGGGGTTAAGCATCACTGAGCATGATAGTATGTTTGGGGTTAGGCATCACTGAACATGATAGTATGTTTGGGGTTAGGCATCAATGAACATGTAAATGTGTTTGAGGTTATGCATCAATGAACATGACCGTGGGGATTAGGCATCACTGAACTTGACAATGCTTCGAGTTAGACATCACTGAACATGAATGTGTGTTTGGGTTTAGCAATCACTTAACACAAGTGTGTGTTTGGGTTTAGACATCACTGGACATGACAGTGTGTTTGGGTTTAGCCATCACTTAACATGATTGTTTGGGTTTAACCATCACTTAACATGAGTGTGTGTTTGGGTTTAGACATCACTGGACATGAGTGTGTGTTTGGGTTTAGCCATCACTTAACATGAGTGTGTGTTTGGGATGAGATGTCATTAACCATGATGGTGAACATGATAGTATGTTTGGGGTTAGGCATCAATGAACATGTAAATGTGTTTGAGGTTATGCATCAGTGAACATGACCGTGGGGATTAGGCATCACTGAACTTGACAATGTTTCGAGTTAGACATCACTGAACATGAATGTGTGTTTGGGTTTAGCAATCACTTAACACGAGTGTGTGTTTGGGTTTAGACATCACTGGACATGACAGTGTGTTTGGGTTTAGCCATCACTTAACATGATTGTTTGGGTTTAACCATCACTTAACATGAGTGTGTGTTTGGGTTTAGACATCACTGGACATGAGTGTGTGTTTGGGTTTAGCCATCACTTAACATGAGTGTGTGTTTGGTATGAGACGTCATTAACCATGATGGTGCCTTTGAATGATGATGTGAAAATACAATATATTGGGATTCCTAAGCATGTTTATTTGTGTTTCTTGCTGTAGTTTCACTCATACTTCAGTCTGCTTGTTGTTTTGCTATGTTGCTTACCCACCCACACAATTTGTGTGATAGATCCAGACTTGAGAAGACAATAAAGAAGCCCAGTCATCTTAAGAGAAGCTACATTTCTATAAAATACCTGACTTGAATGAAGTATGAAATACTTCTGTGCTTGGGCACTTAAAAATTACCTAGAACTAATAAAAAGAGGAAGACGAAGAAAAAAAAAACTTAACGTGAGAGAATTTTTAATTTCAGTAAGCAAAGCAATGTCATTTTTTCCTATACATATTCAAATGAAGTCATTAGTCATTTTTTTTTCACATTTAAGCAGATTACTTAATAGCACTTAATGTCAAAAGCTCAACTCCACATTTTTTCTCTTTTTTGGCTCTACACAGCTCACCATCAGCTGACCTCATTTCCTCTCCTCATTCGCCTTGGTCTGCTCACCTTAGGCTCCCATGGGCTAAGTCTGACCTATGTCCAGGGATACCTAGAGCGGTGTCACACTGCTGCCAGGGAGTGTTTTTTTGTCTGATTTGTCTCCACTTCTGCAGATGGCCATTCTCCCATGTCTGCCCTTTAGATGCCTGAGCTACTAATCAAACCCAAGTCACTAAGGCTATAGTCGGGGCTTTATCCCTGTATGACACAGTGCTGACAGTGTTAGATTGTTTTAAACAACCGTATGTAGTCTGCCTTTGCTAGTACTTTAGGTATAGGTTAATGCACACCAGACAGACAGAAGCAAGTCTGTATATACAGAATTGAATATAATATGAATGATAGTGTAAGTGTAAAGGAGTCAAGATACACATTCAGCAGAAAGTCAGGGTACAGCAGAGTACTAAATTAAGTAATTAGTTAATAATATAAAGTATGTAATGAGAGTCACACAGAAATAGCACCCTAGATTTGCATAATTGTTAGTGCATTTTTATTAAGGAAGACAGCAAAGAAAATATGATAAAATTCATCCTGTAGAGTTATACAACAGTTCAAAAGAACATCAAGGCACTTCACCGGTATTTCTTATTTCCAGCTACCAGATTTCATTTGGATCAAAATAGACAGACTGAAAGATCTGAGAACTACGTTATATATGATTTTATGTGATGCTTCTAAACAAAAGATGTTAGTGCTTCTTCTTGTAGGTTGACAGATCAATGACATACATAATACAATGTCACATGAGTATGTCAAGAAAAAAGAAATTAAAACAAAGTTAGTCACTTTGCACAAAAATGCTCCCAATTTGAAATGCACACATTTTGAAAAACAAAATAAGAATAAATGAAACACGATGTGCCACGTTGGATTGAGCATGTTGGGAAAAAATGTGAATTCAGTAACGCACAAAGTGAACAAATTAGACAATACAGAGTTGTTTGTTCATGAGGTGGAGAAGGAAACTCCTTAGGAAGTCAAAGCTAGATCTTGTAAGTCTGACAGAATATCAGACAAGTTTATAAATGTCAAAACGTCAAGGTTAAGGTATAAAAGAAAAAAAAAATAAAACTCAAATAAATTCTGTAATTACTAAGAAGCACATACAACCAACATAAAAAAACAATAATAGAATCATATCATGTCACTGAATACACTTCTCAAAATCCATTTCACAGAAGATAGATTACGAAAAGCTATTCTCATAAATTTGTTCTAGTTTTCTTGTAATACAGACAATTTGTAAATAAGTCACTTGAAACTGTATATTTCAGGGAGTTTTTTTTTTGGTCATGATTTCAAGTATAAGTTATTGAAAGAAGATCATTGTTGTGCTATGACCCCAGCAGCAACATCATCTCTGAATAAGATTTTTGCTGAATAATTCAATGTATTCTAATGAACTGAGAAAGTAAAAGATTTTCTGGACCACACTGCAAATAGACAGATCATACAGCAAGTAGGTCAGCCACAAAGATGAATTGTGTTTTTTTTTTCAGGACTATGAGTTTGACAGGAAAAAAAACTGAAGAAACTAGAAGTTGCCATTGCTGGACCTGCTAGTACCCAAATAAAGGCCAGACTACTCCATATTGCCATTGAGACCATTTATTGGTGAAAGTAATAAATCGGTTAAGCAATAAGTTGCTTGCAAATCATTTACTAATCAAATAGCAAACAGCAAACTGTAAAACTTTTAGATCAACTTTCACAGCTTTCAGTTAGTACTGGTTAGTGTAACCTCCTCTATCTCCTCAAAACAACTGGGGGGTGTACTCCGTGACTTCTTGGCTTCAGTATTACTCCTGACTTAGCTTGCTTGTATTCTCCACCTTTAATTTAGTGCAACCAGTATCTGAGATTTGGAAAAGAAAAGAAAATGGAGGGGAGGATTGAAGGGAGGAAAAGAATGGCAGCAAAATGACCTTCATCTTTTGCTGACTTGCCAGGCTTACTGTTGATGTAACTTACAGCTGTGGGAGGGAGAAAAGGGTGATATGCTTCATTAAACAACTGGCACCTAACACAAACCTGATGATGTCATCTGGTCACCATTACAACTGTGTTTGCTTGCTAAACGCTTAATTGTCACTGCTGGACCTTCCAACACCCAAATAAAGACCAGCCCACTCTATATTGTCATGGCAAACCATTTACTGGAGAAAACAATACATTAGTTAAGCAAGCATTTCCTTGTATCATTTGCTATTCAAACAACAAACAGCAACCAGCAAACTGTAAATCTTTTATACCAACATTCACTGATTTCAATTAGTGCCAGCTGGCATACCTCCTGCCTGTTCCAGTCAGCACCTCCCAGCAACCAGGGGCATACTCAGTGTTTCCTCAGTGACAATAGTAATCATGACTTAGCTTGCCCATATTCTCCTCCTTTAATTTAATATAACCAGTATATGAGATTAATAAAGAAAAGGGGGATAAAAAGGAGGGAGGAGTGGTGCAACAGCCCTCACCCACCAGATTGCCCCCATGATGTTTTCCCCCTTGTTTGGAATCTTAAGGTTATCATTTTTTTCTTTTGTAAAGAGGATAAAGCACTATTCTACCATATTATGCATGTGCCCAACTCATTTAATTTAAATCAAATATAGAAATATGTGCCGAGTTTGTCCAAATTGGGGTGCTCAATCATAAAAAAAGAACTCTGATAGTTTGAAAGCTGTCACTGTTCTGGCATTTAAAATTTGGCAGTAATTTCTACTACTGCTGGTTTACAAGCTCTGTGCCAGTAAAATAGCTGAAATGCACTTATAATATCAGGGAACTTATGTTGCAACACACTTGGGTCAGTCACAATTTTTCTGAGGGGGATGCACTTAGGAATGCAAATGAGATCATTGCCTCTCAAATGTATGATTACTACTTCAGGTAGCCTGTTGAAATTGAACCAGTTTTTCAATGTTATCAACAGCTGGAGCCAGTATAAGCCTGGGTGACCTGTACACTCAACTATCCAGCACTTTGGATCGAAACCAGGGTTCTTTCCATTCATTTTTATGGAAGATATTTGGGCTGCTTTGCAGATAAGGAGTGTCAAATAACCAGGCACAGGAGTAGACCTAAAAGGAATGAAAAACATTTTAATTTCATCTGAAGTAGCTTAAGTAGGCATTTGATTTCCATCTACCTGTGTATTTTAAAACTTCAACCGAATGCCCTTCTCTGGCCAAGTCAGGCCTTCCTACTCTGTTCTAAAGGATTAAGAAGTGTAACCTTCAGTTGCAATGTCTTGACGTATTAATGCTTTTCTTAACATGGACATAACTTCTGGGGCTGTGGGGGGCTGGCCTTTTGGGTGTCGAAATATCAGTTATTGAGAATGAGCATCTCCTGAAATTTTTTGAATTCCCAGGGTTCAATGTACTGGACAAAATGCCAATGTCTCATCTTTGAGCAACTTAATTTGTTCACTCAAGTTGGTCATTTTAGATCTCTTAATCCAAATGGAAATATTACTGTCTGTTATCAATACCTCTGATCGATGGAGAGACTGCAATGACTCATTAAGTTTGAAGGCCCCAGCATAAAGCCCTGTGAATGATGTTGCCCATAATGCTAAAGAATGAAGACCCATAACAGAGCTCCTTACCCCCTTTATTGCTATTTGCAGCAACTGAGCCCTGATGGGCTTCCTGGAGTCTCTAATAGTGGCGTTCATGTGTTCCCAACCTTTCATTAATCTCTTGACAACTCAACATTGAGTTGGGTTCAACAGATTTAAGAAACAGGTTAACCAGCTTACAGCAGTCACTTGTATATGCAGGGAGCCTGGGCAATCATGTAAAGCACCCATATGAAGGATGTAGTGAATTAGGATGTCTAAAGACCAATGTCTGGCCTCAGCAGACTGGTTTAAGTAAACCTTTTGAATTTCTCCAAGGCTGTCATATATACCCTTTTATGTTTAGAGTCCATGAATTAACTAATAATGCCTGCATCATTCCTCTTCCAAGACCCATATTTTTGGTGGGATTGGTGTACAAAGGTGGTGGGCCTCTGTTGCCAGCATTCTGAACCTGAAAATTTGTAGATGAAATAGACTGTCAGCTATATAGTTCTTAGTACCAGGTACGTACTTGCAGAAAAGGTCAGGTTAATTCTTAAATTGAATAACACTAGTTGCCTTAATATCAATTATGCCCTGTAAGATCTAGAGGACCATCTTCTTTTACCTTAAGGTGATTTAATTCCTAACCCTGCTCATACCTCTCAACCATTCAGGGACAAGTCTCATCAGAATCAGGGATAAATCCAGAATTAATCAAGAAAGTCTGGTGCACTTTTAAAATTATTAACTATTAACTTGAGACATTAACAAAATAAGACAATATTACCTAATATACATCTTCTGAAGTAAAGGACTCTATAAATCTTAATTATTTCCATTACTCTTTAATGTAATTCATTACTTTTGCTTCAAAAGTCACTAATTTTAGAAGAGAATTATGAGGAACAAAAATAAAATTTGAGTCAAAATCATAGAAAATGCTTAAATCCTCACCTTGGCTCTGGCACACCTTTGGCAAATTTATCTCATACTGTAGAAATAACTTTAATAGAGTGTGCACCATCTGTTGGAAGACTCAATAATATATTTATTTTATTTTGTTAGCCTCCCCCCCTTTTTATCTTACGAATATAAACTTACCTGATCGGTTCAACTGACATAACAATCCCTGGTGCTACCACTTATAAAATCTGCAACTTAACTCTTCCTTTTAGAGCTTTTGAAATGGTGATATTTCATGAAGCTGATCACTGATGGCCTCTGAATGCCAAATGCTTAGTTAACCAAATGTATACTTTGGCTGATGGCCAGTGGTGACAGGGGTGTATGTGTGAGACTATCTATTAGCTAGTTGATTGTCTGTTTTCTATGGTTGAGTATGTCTGGTGACATCTGCAAATGTCTCTGTTCTTAGTTGTATATTTCCCTTAACATTTCACATTTATTGGAATAAATGATTTGTGAAAAGAGCTCCAAATGCAACCTTGGTCATTCATCACATTCCACACACTGGTGCTATTCGCACAGTCGTACAATTGTACTAATGACATGTAGTTTCACCAACTGCACAACACATGCCTATATGTGTTTCATGGGAAAGCTGTGTTTAAGTGGCCTGATGTCACATAAGGACACATTACAGATTGTTGTTTGTGGCTCATGCAGAACATTTCCTGACACAAATGCTAATAGTCACACAAAGGTGCTGCTGACCACTTCAATAATCCTTGGGAATGGCAATACAACTACACATACAATGAATTCCACAAGGTTGTGATTGAATCAAACATATGATAAATTGTGTATATCACAGCATAACAACATGTGGATGAAACAAGACTTGTGTGCCCATGGAATCAGTATGAATTTATATTGATATCTACCACAGAGCATGTAATGATGGTATGTAGACACATTCACCTGTGCCATACTGCAAGCATTACTGTGATGGTGGAATGTGAATTGTGTCAAATGGTGATCTGCTCCACCACAACAACAAATATCTTAATAAGCTAGCAATATACATACAAGTGTATCATACCATGTTAACTTTCTCAGGAGGCATATTACTACAACTGTCATATAAGGAGCAGGTAATGAAATGGCAGCAATGGCCGTCAATGCATTAGCGCACATCACAGATTGCAATACTCTTGTATAGCCATACTGTACATCCACACCTCAATATACCACATGTCAATGACAGCAACATTACATGTCAACCATTCATAGGGTCACAGGACATTATTAGGCTAATGGCCAACATCACATAAAATCCTAGCCATTATTATACCATTTAAAACAAACTCCCTATATAGGTTCATAGGTTCATAGGTTCATACTAGGCTATCTGCCCGAGGGCATTTACAAGCCTAGCCCATCGTTTTGTGGCTTACGCCACCCCTTTAGTATGGGGAACTATACCCATTATTTTGCTGTGCCTCTGTCGAGCAGTGACACTGAGGTAATCCCTGGGGTATATCTGCGATCTCCCATCCATTGGTCAAGATTTCTCTTGAACAAGGCCAGCGAGGTGCTCTGCCTCACATGTTCCACAGCATAGGGAGTCTTTGGGTGATGAATCTATCCCTCCAGCACGTCCTATTAATAGCCGTGTCAAGGTTTAAGTCTCCCGCCCTTGTGGCTCTGATGGATCTAGATTTTTTGAGGTGAAGCATATTCATCAAATCTGGGTTTGACATGGCCTTGTATGTTAGGCAAAGGTCACCTCTGAGCAAGCGGTAAGCGACTGAATAGAGCTGGAGTTCTTTCAGTCGGGCAGCATAGGACAGATTTTTGAGACCCTTTATCCTTTTGGTGAGGAACTTGTGTGGCCTCTCCAGCTGCTGCAAGTGTCGGGTCAGATACATTACGAATGGGGCATTGTACTCAATCATTGGTCTGATGAGTGATGAGTAAAGGGAGACTATGACCTCCCTTGATCTAGATGAGAATCCCTTCATGATAAGGTGGGCAATGTAGAAGGTCTTCCTAACTACTTTAGCTACATGGGTGTCGAATGACAGACTACTATCAACCTGGGTCCCCAGGTCCCTGATAACTTCTTCTGTGCTCAGTGGATTGCCACCTATTTGGTAGCTAGGGGTAACCTTGTTTTTCCCGAAGGGTATGACTATGCATTTTTGGCATTTAACTTTAGGCCGTGGCTCTGGCACCAGTTATCCGTTTCTGTGAGACCCTTCTGAAGGATATCTGTGTCAGATGTGTTTTCTACTATGGCCCAGTTTGCAGTCATCTGCAAACTTTGTCAGCCATAACCCTCCTGTGTTTGCTTGCACTTCGGAAAAGTAGATGCCAAACAAGAGTGGGCCCAGGACTGAGCCCTGTGGGACACCACTTGTGACAGGCTTTGAGTCTGACATGGCGCCAGCAACTCTGACCCTGTGGGTTCTGTCACTCAGCCAGTTTGCAACCCATCTTGTGATGTATGGGTTAACATTTAAGCTGATGAGTTTTTCAATGATACCCGAGTGGGGTATTGTATCGAAGGCCTTAGCCAGATCGAGGTAGGCTGTATGGACTGCCTTTCCCTCATCAATGGCTTTGGTGACTGTGGAAGAAAGTAAGACTATTGTGTGTATGTGTGTATTTGTTGGATTGTGTTACATAATGCCACTGTCCATATGGGACATGTGCACCACATCATGACAGAAATAGCAATCACACATGCAGTGGTTTGGAGATGGCTTGCAGTAGCTCATGGAAGGACTCTGCTTCATGATGTATGTATGCATATTTGGCATGAGGACATCCTCTACTCCTCTGCAGGAAAGATATAATGTGGCCAGAGGAAAAAAGAGGATGGTGGATGCATGGGGCTATATGGTTTCCCAAGTGGTCGTGAAATGAAGATTGATTCCAAAAGCCATACAATGATCAAAACGTAATCACACACACACACACACACACACACACACACACACACACACACACACACACACACACACACACACACGCACACACACAAACACACACACACACACATCAGTAGAATGGGCCTGATTTGAACATTATTCCTGTGTAGGCATAGAAGAAGAATTCCATGCAGTGTAAAAGCCCCACATACGTCTGATTGTAATACTGTCACATTGCAATTGAAGGAGTATGATATCATCATTGTCTGCTGAGAAGAACATATTGAATGGAGTGTATGACATGGATGTGGAGTCACATGTCCATATAAAATTGTCTCAAAAGTAATATTTGGATGTATACATACTCAAGTTGCTTGCTGTCAGATTTGAACCCCTATATATGTAGGTTAAGTAGGTTGATAATACAGTAGTTAATGTTGCTGCCACAGTGCAGACTTTTATTGAGTACTGTCAGAGTTTATGTTGTACAGGATGTCATCATCAATGTATATTACAAGAGGTTGTTTGCAGGAGGCATAGCATTGGATATATATGCCATTCTAAAATTGTCACAATACTGATTGTTGAATGCATACACAAAGCAGTTAACTGCAGTGAGAATAAAATCCCTATTAGCTATTTACAAAGCACAGTACTTAATGTAAGCTCCACAGCACGAGTCTGGTTTTATAGTATCTGACAGCACTTTATAGCTGATGACATCAGCAGTGTCTGGAGAGAAAAAGATGGTACTAGGAGTGTCTCAAATGCTGGTGTAAAATGGACTCTTGAATGTCAACCAAGTGAACACACACCAGCTGACTACAGTGAGATTATAACTCCTACCTAGCTAAATATAGCAGGTAAAGAACTCAGTACTTAACACAAGCCACATGGCATAAGTCTGACTTTTATAACCCTGCTGCACAATTTATAGTGGATGACATCATCACTGGATATTTGAGAAAAGATGTTGGGAGGCTTGTATGACATGGCTGTGTAAACATGTACAATTGTCAAAACATTTATATATTCATGAGACTGAATTGCTGACAGTAAGATACACAGTCATGGTCTTCAGGCTACACTCACAAATGCACTAGTTGACTGCAGTGAGATTAGAACCCCTACCTAGCTAAGGAAATCAGCTAAAGAACTTAATACTCAATGCAAGTTCCACAGCACAAGTCTTACTTTTACACTGCTGCTGGACAATTTATAGTGGATAACATCATCACTGGATGTTTGAGAGATGATATTGAGAAGCCTGTATGAAATGGATGGGTAACCATGTATGACTGTCACAAAATCTGTATTCCATGGGACTGTATTGCTAACAGTAAGATATGCAGTTATGCTCTTCTGACTACACACAAACACCAGTTGACTACAGTGAGATTATGACCCCTACCTAAGTACACCAACTAGAGAACTCAGTAATTAATGCAAGTGCAACAGCAGAAGCCTAACTTTTAAAATACTGCTGGACAATTTTTTGTGGATTATGTCATCATTGGATGTTTGAGAGAAAATGCTGGGAGGCCTGTATGATATGGATGTGTAGGCATGTATGACTGTCAAGGTATTTATAATTGGAATGGATTGTTGACAGTAGGATACAGAGTTATGCTCTTCTGCTTACACACACACACACACACACACACACACACACACACACACACACACACACACACACCAGTTGATTACAGTGAGATTAGACACCCTACTTAAGTACATCAGCTACATAACTCAATATTAAATCAAGCATCACAGTATAAGTCTGACTTTTATAACGCTGCTGGACAAGTTATAGTGGACATCATCACTGGATTTTTGAGGGAAAATGCTGGGAGGCCTGTATAAATGGATGTGTAGGCATGTGCAACTGTCAAAATATTCATACTCCATGGAACTGAATTGTTAACAGTAGAATAAACAGGTATGCTCTTCTGACTACACACAAACACACCAGTTGACTATAGTGAGATTAGTAACCATACCTAAATACACAAGCTAGAGAACTTTGTACTTAAAGCAGGTGCCATGGCACAAGTCTAACTTTTGCAATGCTGCTTGGCAATTTATAGTGGGCAACATATTCCCTGGATGTTTGAGCGATGATGTTGGCAGGTCTGTATGAAATGGATGGGTAAGCATGTATGACTGTCAAGATATTAGTGTTGCATGGGACCAGATTGATGATAGTAGGATAGAGACTGATGTTCATCTGACTATGCATGCACACTTTCACATACACATACACAGAGACACACACATAATGTGGCTGCTGTGCTAATCTAACACTTGTGTAGATATTTTCTTCCCATCTGCAAAACACAGTATTTAATGATTGCAAGACTCCTAAAGTATGTATTTGTCTTGTCACAGTAGACTTATTAGATGACAGTTGTGTACAAAATGTGGATGTACTATTTTCTGTTGTATTTTTAATGTGTAGATATACATGCAGGTATGTTTTAAGAGACAGCTTGTCAGACTAGATGCAAACAGCTGTCAGGAATGCATGTAGCATAAAAGAGAGATATGCAGCTGTTTCCCAGCATGTCGTGTACATTCCATGCTTAAATTGTCTCTCTCTCACACACACACACACACACACACACACACACACACACACACACACACACACACACACACACACACACACACACACTTTATGTGATTATATTTGTGTGCTCATATTTGTGAAGAATTGCTGTCCACATTAATGCAAGTATAAGGCAGTCTGGATGTGTATTGTCTTTATAAAGTGTACATGGTTTGTAGCAATGCATTTTTACATTTATTTCTGAAGTGCAGTTGGTATTTGAGAACAAGTACAGAGATACCCAGTTTCAAGTGCATAGGTGCAGTAACACATGACTGAGTGTAAATATGTGTTCAGTCATTAAAAAGTGCCTTCCTTTGGTTGTGTTTTCACTTGGCCTGGGATTAATTAAACTCCATGTAGGCTTTGTGCAAAGGTTACACAGAGTTTAGATGTGTGCAGGGTGTTGTGCAATGAGCAGCAGCGCTCATTGCATATTCATGTTGTGCACAGCTTTTAAATATAAATAAGCACATGTTTATGGCTGGCAACAGTGTTGCCTGCCAGGAAACCAAGAAAGTCAACATGCATAGCAATCCTGTTTAAGTCAGAGCATAGAAGGTCTGCAGTTTCACAAGGAATGTCATAATGATCACCAGGGCTTAACAGATAATAGTTTCATAGCTCTCAATCTCTTAGTGCAAGATATCTGGACAAAGCCTAACATTATGGGGTAAATGACCCAGAAATAGGGATACATTTGACTTATTTGCCCTTTAAAAATGTGCTAGAATAACAAGCGGTTTGCATTAAGATACATTTTCTGAAGGATTTGAAGTCTGAAGTTCAAATGCATGTAATTATTAAGTCACATTAGTCCTGAGATCATCCCAGTGAAATTGTAGAAATCCCCTAATTTGATAAGGAACACACCAGAAGATATATAAGGCAAAAATCTGGACAATCTGTGAAACTCTGGCCAGTTAAGGGGTATGATAGTTATGTATATGGTTCAAACACAGTACAGGACAGTGTATACAGGGTAGAATATTTTGAAATCCCATACCTGGCTTTGCGTAACAAAGTTGTGTAAATGATTTGCAAGGGTACATGGACTTCCATGAAGAATAAACACTCAGAAGAAGTGTGTGTATTGAATAGGGACACAGATGAATTGTAGGAATGAACACAGGGAAAGAGGACAGGTAAAACAACCTAATGTATGTGCATGTCAATGGAAGATGGCTGTAGCAGCAACAACAATAATTACATATCAATCTGGTGCAGTAGGTACTGTACAGTGAAAATGTGTATTATGTGATTGTCACACAAGGTGACATTGGGGTAGGATGCATATTGTGAAGCTGTGAAAACTGTTTTGCCTAAATATCAGTGTAATCTTAGAAGAGGCCTCCAGCAAGTGGGATATAGGTAAAGCACAATCATGGACAATAACAGAATAATACCACCAGTAATTCCATGTCTTTGACATAACATATACATATGTGATTTAGAGTAATCAGAGATGATTCTACACAAACACACTTGTATAGCTATTATGATACATCCTCAGTCTATAAGGGTAATCACGTACATTGTCCTGGCACCATAACATCTGCTGGTGGTGTTAGAAGGGACATTGCTATACCTGTATGTGACATTATGATCAATACAGGCTAGTTGATTAGTGTGCATGGCATATATATATATATATATATATATATATATATATATATATATATATATATACATACATATATATATGTATGTATATATAGCACAA
Organism: Protopterus annectens; assembly: GCF_019279795.1. Lineage (NCBI taxonomy): Eukaryota > Metazoa > Chordata > Ceratodontiformes > Protopteridae > Protopterus > Protopterus annectens. The sequence goes on from NC_056735.1 coordinate 211,225,872, forward strand.
TCCACACTGTTATGAATGCTACCCATGCCATTAATGTTGTCACACAGCTATGTATGTATTGTGTGATCCAACTAACTTAAAAACGAACACAAAAACCAAGTAAAAAGCAGCTCCACAGGTGAAGTCCAGGAATCACGAGTGTAGTACAACCAGAAATAAATTTAAGTTAAATAACTTTAATAAATAAGAACAGAAAAATTAATCAAGCACTTTCGCCTGGTTCCTACCAGGCTTCATCAAGATACTACTCAGTCAAAAATAAAACCATTTTATATCATCATACATAAATCATGTGACCACTTAATCGACCACTCCTAACATTAATTGTGGTAATTAATTCAAAGTTTAAAAATTTTTTAGGGTATTTTTAGAGTATTTTTAAAGTATTTTTAAGGTATTTTTAAAGTGCTTGTACTCCCTACAAGTCAATAATGCTACAAAACACATTGTTTTAAAAACTATCTAGATACCTTAGTAAATTCATGTGTATCAAAAAAATATTGTAAAAATAAATACATATAAGTAGTTTATGCAAACCGCTAATAATTCAACAATGCTTTAAAATACAAATGCTAAAAACAAATATTAAAAGATATGTATATGTATACTTTAAATATTCTTAGTGTAAATCCTTATAGTAAAAACATATACTTCTGGTTGAAAGTTAATAACGTAAAGTAAAAATTCATCATTAACTAACTGCCTGTTAATTACCTAGCATTTTTAAAACAGTTTTTTGTTTATTCATAATTTCTCCCTGTTAAGTTTTAGTGCACTTTCTATACTGATGCTGTCATTTAGACCTGGGGGTCTTGCTGCATTTAATTTCAATTGCCATAAAAGTTCTTTGTGCTCTAGACAAGTCTCCCAGTCCCCTCCTCTGGGATCCTGGGTGACCTGGTCTACAACAAGAAATTTTAAATGCATGTTGATACATTGCAATGAATGCTTGAAAAAGCATTAGTATCTTTCTTTTTGCTAATTTCGTATAAATGCTCATAGATCCTTTTTCTTAGTGGCCGCTCGGTCTTGCCAACATAAAAACTGTGACACTCCATGCAAACACTGAGATAAACCACCACTTTTGATGCACAATTAAAATAATTTTTTGTATTAACCTTAAAGTTCCTAGAGGGAATGTATAAACTGTTACTGTTATATATGTATGCACACTGGTTGCATGCGCCACATTTGAAGGTGCCTACCTTATTGGAAAAATGTGAATATATTTTTCCATTATTCTTATTCTCAAATAGGCCCTTTAAATTAATATCTCTCTTTCTTGTGAATCTGGGCTTGGCGGGTACAATTTTATTAATGTCCTCCTGTAGTGTCAACACTGGCCAATATGTCAAAATAGTCTTTTCCACCTGTTGGGAGTCCCTAGTGTATGTGTACACAAAGTTGTTATATGACGATTGTTGATCAGCCTCTTGAATGTGTTCTAAAATCTTGCCTTTCCGAAGTAATGGTGGATACTTAGATTCCCTATTATCGAGAACCTCTTTTGCTAAATTATCCACCAGGTGGGCTGGATAACCTCTCTCCAGAAAGAGTTTTTTTAAGAAGTCAACTTCTTTAAGAAATAAATTGTGAGTACTTGACATCCTGGATGCACGAATGAGTTGACCTTTTATTATACCTTTTTTCTGGTAAAAAGGATGCCCACTATCAAAATGTAAGAATGTGTTGGAAAAAGTCGTCTTTCTATATATTTGGGATTGGAAAAAGTTGTTAACATAATCTTTGAATAAAAGAACATCCAAATAGTGTAAAGAATTTTCGCTCACATTATGTGTGAAAGCTAAAAAATCTGTAGTGGAATTAATGTACGTGATGAAATTTGAGAAACTATCCATGTCACCATCCCATAGTATACAGATGTCATCCAGGTAACATTTATAGTAAGTAATGTGCTCAGCCCAACCAGATGAAAAGATGTATTTGTTTTCCCAATAGTATAATACTATGTTTGCGTATGTTGAGGCACATGGAGCACCCATCGCTACACCTTTCTTTTGCCTGAATACTTCTCCATTAAAATAAATGAAGTTGTTCTCAAGAACTACTTCCATAAATTCCACTATTAGCCTGACCGTGCTGTTACTTAGATCAGATTGTGTTGTCAAAATTTCATTAAACCAATCAATTCCTATAGAGTGAGGAATGCTGGGAAATAGCTCTATGATGTCAATAGTTACCATTAATATCTCTGGGTTGTAAAAATTTTGTTGGACATCATTAAGAAATTCCCAGGAGTCTTTACAAATAGGTTTTAAGGTTGAGACAAATTTTTTTAGTGTCTGATCAATATATTTCCCTAGAGGCTCTGTAATACTCCCGGCTCCTGCTACTATAGGTCTGAATTTTAAGGGATTCAGTCCTTTGTGGACTTTTGGAATCCCAAAAATTACCGGGATCCTAGGTTTTGGGACATGCAAATAGTTGTGTAACTTCTCATTAATAGCACCTTGCATCAAATGGTCCATTAGCATAAAGTTGATCTTAGCGTACACAATATTCACTTTATTCCTAGAAACTAATTCATAAGTATCAGCATCCTGTAGGAAAATATGAATATGTGTTTCGTATGCCAAATTGTACATTAGAACAACGCCACCACCCTTATCAGGTTTCATTACCCTGATACCCTCCTTTTTGAGTAAATTAGTTAGCTGATATAGGTGGAAATCAAAGTTATCAGGTGGTTGGTTTGCACCAAATGCATGTTTCTTTCTTAGATCCATTTCCACTAATTCCACAAAAATTCTTAAGGTGGGGTGGGTGGGGGGGGTTAAAAGTACTACACCTTGTATTTATGTGGTTAGTTGAAGATTGCCCTTTAAAAAATAGTGCAAGATTTAGTCTCCTGATGAATAGTTTGAGTTCTACTAGCGTTTTGGATAAATCCATGGTGCACAGGGGGACAAAGTGAAAACCTCTGGTGAACAACTCGAAAAAGTCAGAGGTTAGTGTAGTTTCCGTAAAGTTGTAAATGGTGTAATTGTCCTTAGTTACCACCTTGTAATTACCACTAGATGAATCCCCATCAACATCGTCACCATTAACTAATCCAACTTCCTTGGAATCAGTTACCTGCGTAACCTGTTCCAGTCCTGTTGGTGGAATGTTGTATTCCTGCCCCCTGGTCTGCCCTGGGGATACTGAAAAACCTGATACTGTTTTTTATTATTATCTTTTTGAGCCAATCGCTCACTTCTCCTGGGTGGATCTGCTAATGGAGTATTAATATTCTCAGTGCTTTCAGCAATATCAGTTCTCCCTTCATCATTAGAAGTATTACGTTTAAATTTTCCTGGCAAGGGGTAAGCCCTCCCATCCCTATATTCAATCAAGTCACACTCCAACTTTCTTATCTTACGACTGACTATCTTAACGCAATGTTGATCCACTTCGTTAAAAACATTATCATAACATTTTTTAATACTAGGAAAGTTCTTATCTTTAACGATACTGTCGTTTAATATTGTCAGTTCATTCAGTAAAGAGTTAGCTTTAGTTTCATAATCTTGGATCATAAGATCCAGCATTTCCAAACCAGTTTTATCGAACAGCTCCACCAACTTCGTATATAAATTGGAGCCCAACACAGCGTTGTTTGGAAACTTGAAACAACGTAATCTTTTTGGGATACGTTGCACACGAACACACTCTCTCAGATAGTCTATCTCCAGTTACGTGTTCTTGTAAGTATATAGTTTGTCATTTAATTTATTGAAATCACGCTCCATACAATTGTAATGCTTTTGAGAACTCAAAACAGTACCTTGTTTAAAAGAAAATTGCTGTTCAGTCCAAGCGTGGAAATTGAAGTCCTTACGTTGGCCACCATTCCCGTTTACCCAGCTCGATTGCACTCTGGCTTGTTGTTCCTGAAGATTGGTTCTGACCAATAAAATCTCATCAGAAGGTGTCGCTCTTAACACGCCATTCGGCTCCCTTGGTGGTGGTGGCGTACGCTTCGTATTCAGTCCTTGTTGTTGGTTACCAGGTAGCGAGGGAGTGCAGCTAACATTGTGTGAATTTAATAATTTATTCATTTGTGTTAATAGCGTTAGAACTTGGTTAAATTCTCCGTGTGAAACTGGAACATCATCTGGTTCATTACGGAGTAAAATCAGTGTGTTTAAAAAATCAACCTGGTCCAGGTCTTCTGCCATGGAGGAACGAGACAAATCCAACTAACTTAAAAACGAACACAAAAACCAAGTAAAAAGCAGCTCCACAGGTGAAAACACTCAGCCCAGGAATCACGAGTGTAGTACAACCAGAAATAAATTGAAGTTAAATAACTTTAATAAATAAGAACAGAAAAATTAATCAAGCGCTTTCGCCTGGTTCCTATCAGGCTTTATCAAGATACTACTCAGTCAAAAATAAAACCATTTTATATCATCATACATAAATCATGTGACCACTTAATCGCCCACTCCTAACATTAATTGTGGTAATTAATTCAAAGTTTAAAAATTGTTTAGGGTATTTTTAGAGTATTTTTAAAGTATTTTTAAAGTGCTTGTACTCCCTACAAGTCAATAATGCTACAAAACACATTGTTTTAAAAACTATCTAGATACCTTAGTAAATTCATGTGTATCAAAAAAATCTTGCAAAAATAAATACATATAAGTAGTTTATGCAAACCGCTAATAATTCATGTAATATGTTAAATAACAATGCTTTAAAATACAAATGCCAAAAACAAATATTAAAAAATATGTATATGTATACTTTAAATATTCTTAGTGTAAATCCTTATAGTAAAAACATATACTTCTGGTTGAAAGTTAATAACGTAAAGTAAAAATTCATCATTAACTAACTGCTTGTTAATTACCTGGCATTTTTAAAACTTTTTTTGTTTATTCATAATTTCTCCCTGTTAAGTTTTAGTGCACTTGCTATACTGATGCTGTCATTTAGACCTGGGGGTCTTGCTGCATTTAATTTCAATTGCCATAAAAGTTCTTTGTGCTCTAGACGAGTCTCCCAGTCCCCTCCTCTGGGATCCTGGGTGACCTGGTCTAGAACAAGAAATTTTAAATGCATGTTGATACATTGCATTGAATGCTTGAAAAAAGCATTAGTATCTTTCTTTTTGCTAATTTTGTATAAATGCTCATGGATCCTTTTTCTTAGTGGCCGCTCGGTCTTGCCAACATAAAAACTGTGACACTCCATGCAAACATTGAGATAAACCACCCCTTTTGATGCACAATTAAAATAATTTTTTGTATTAACCTTAAAGTTCCTAGAGGGAATGTATAAACTGTTACTGTTATATATGTATGCACACTGGTTGCATGCGCCACATTTGAAGGTGCCTACCTTATTGGAAAAATGTGAATATATTTTTCCATTATTCTTATTCTCAAATAGGCCCCTTAAATTAATATCTCTCTTTCTTGTGAATCCGGGCTTGGCGGGTACAATTTTATTAATGTCCTCCTGTAGTGTCAACACTGGCCAATATGTCAAAATAGCCTTTTCCACCTGTTGGGAGTCCCTAGAGTATGTGTACACAAAGTTGTTATATGACGATTGTTGATCAGCCTCTTGAATGTGTTCTAAAATCTTGCCTTTCCCAAGTAATGGTGGATACTTAGATTCCCTATAATATGTATTGTGTGATCACCAGAACAGGTAGGACACATGCATCAGACATAAATTAATGGAGGTTCTGCACCATGCCACAAAAAGAAGACCTAGGAATAGCCAATAAGATGTGTGACATCTCACTGTGACAAAGGTGATACACTTCAGTTACCCATCACTGGAAGATACATAGGGAGTACATGAGGAAGGGTACATTGTAGTCAGTTATTGGTGTGATGAAGGCTATGAAGGTATTATGGTCTCTGATATGGATGCCCTTCACATAATCAGTAGTTGTGTTACATACAAGGGTGGAGTCAAACGTGTGACCACATACTGGTGGATATTCCACTTACCATTTTTCCCAGGACACATGTATCATGTACCTATTGTTGGCCTGATTATAGGGTGTGATATCTACATTATACTTGGGTTATGTGTTTTTTTTTTCCTGATGTAACAAATCCCCCCATGTTTTCTTGTCATTACAGGTGTTGTTATGGCTGTACCAGCAATCTTGGGTGTGTGTTAATTCTGTCTGTATACTAATATCACAATTAGAGTCAATGACTGCCCACAATCTGTAGTCCTTCAAACATCTGTTTGGACACAAGATGCATATATTATCTGTGATGTCTGTCACTTAAATAATGGACAGGAAAGGGCCTAGCAGACAGACCTGATGTATGGACCTGATCACTGGACCTGAGATATAGGTCACTTCACACATTTCAACATATTTAGTTGCCACGTATCTGATACAGTGGTCTACCCACTTGGTGATATTGGTGTATATGGCCATATCTCACAGTGTTGAATTAATAGCTCAGTGTGGATTTCTGTCAAATGTCTTGGGCTTGTCAAATTCAAAAGGATGATAGTGTTTTTGTCATGCATGCCCTCAATGGCCTCTTTGAGGACATCTAACAGATGTAACAGACATGATGTAGCATTAACAACTCACACAGGTGTGTTGCACACAGCCAGGATATCACTAGTGTCCATTTAGAAAAGTTCCATGATAACATGTTGGTCTACCTCACAGATGAAGAGAGTCAGGATGTGTCTATACATGTATGCATCAGGGGCTGTTCCCCCCACCAACTCTAATGGATGCATGTTGATGTACGCCCTTCTCTACAGGAACGTAGTCTGTGTGGAATGTGTTGTTGAAGTGTGTATTCAACCATGTCAGGAAGGTGTATGTGATGAATCATGTGATAGGCAGTATGTGATGTTGTCACACCCCATTGATTCTGTGTAATAGGCCTGGATGAGGGTAAGACAGTGCATACTGGCTATCTTCAACTGGTCTAAGGTTTGAACACAATCCCCCACATAGGTATCATTGCGAAACTCTCCCAGCTGGGGATGAAACCTTATGTCATGAGATGGGTAACCAAACGGCTCAATGACAGAACACATACTGTGAAAGTTGATCAGTCATCCTACACTAGTAAAGCTGTCTCCACTGGCGTACCCCAGAGATCTGTGCTTGGTCCCTTACTGTTTAGAATCTAATTCTTGACAGTTTAGGTTCAACTATATATAGCTATATGGCCTTCGGCTTATGATGTTTGTTGATTCTTGCATACTGGGTGCAACCATTGAGTTCACCTATGATGATAATATACTACAGGAGGGGATAATGCAGACAAATAATTGGTGACAAAGCCACACAGTCTACAAATAAATGCAAAAATGTTTCTTTATTTTATCTTTCTGCAAAGTGGATTCCCTGCTAATTACAGCATTGACAACAGTCCCGCTATGTTGAAACCCGTGATGCAAGCACTGGGAAAACATATACATAATAATCTGAACTTCGAATACCAAGTGTCCACAGTGGTATTGAATGCCTATGTTGTACACATTATAAGTCAAGCTATCGTATTTCGATATCAGGATTACATTACAGCACTGTACTTAAACCTCATCAGAACATTAATATAGAGTATAAGATTATATATTCCCCATTTCAAAGGAGAGACGGGCCTCCTTGAAATTGATTACATGTATAGATCTGCAATCGTGAGACTGCACACATATCTGCTGACCTCACAAGACCCAAACATAGTGAAACTTTTGAAACATGAGGAGAGTAAATTCAAGATGACTTCTCTGCTTAGTTTAGCAGAAGCATATCGGTGTCAACCAGGAGTGGAAATCAAACCAAAAGTCGATAAAAATCAGGCAGCACCTGAATGTGCCAAAAAACAAAAGGAATAATATAAGGTGAAGGACCAGATAAGAAGAAATGTGGAAAATACATAAATATAGTTGTAAGTTTAGAAAACTTCTGGAAGAACATCATGTTGATCAGGAATGAACGCAGGAATGGTTAAGGAGAGGTGGATTCAAACTAAGTGATGAAAGGTTAATATTCGTGGCCCAAGACGGTGGTGTACATACACTCTGGTTTACAAAGTCCATTGAACATGTGGGAGAAACAGACAAATATAGGTTTTGTAAAACTGAATTGGAAACGGTCGCACACCTCATTGTTGGTTGTGACATATTAATGGCAGAAGGACCATATACTGAAATGCATAATAATGTGGCAAGACTGTTGCACTGGGGATTGTGCAAACATTATGGTATTGAAGTGGTTGAAAAACACTGGAAACATGAGCCACAAAGCATCATAGAAAATGCTGAAGTTTGGCTAAACATGTCCTCATTACCATGTGTGCCCTAATTAAGTACCATATAGCCAAGAATTGGATAGATAAATCTGGGATCTCTTGAAAAACTTTTAAAAAACTTTGCAGTAAAATTCATATCCTCCCATAAACTAGCCAATAAGAACCCCACAAAAATCACATATTTCCTTAAATACTGGGGATGTACACTAGATACAATATTAAAAGACTCTTTACTCACTAAACAGTAGGACAACCAACAGGATGCGAAACCTAAAATAAATTATTTTTTTCAAATAACTCCCTCCCCCATTGCTATTTGCCTAAACACTATTGCATTTGCCTTACTCCCCGATATAAATATCAATTTAGATATATGAAGGCCAAATACAAGTCCAAGGTATTTTTGCATCTTTTTATCTTTTCTTCCCCTCTTTTTAAATCAATATACTCACAGCTTCTTAGGCTTTTCTCTTTATATGGGAACAATTTATATTTCTTACATAAGCATTTGCCATCTAATTTATAGAAACAATTAAATTTCTAGAGTGGCATCTAGGCGTAAATAGATGTAAGTAGTTTCCTTATTGTAGGTTTATCTGTTTTATTTTGTATTTGTAATTGATTGAATCCTTTTGTGGCATAAGTCTTTTATAGCACCAGTATGGATACCAGCCAACTGTATATGTAACTTTCAAACCCTATGGATAACCTCCAATGTCAAAGATCACTTAAAAAACTTACATTCAAGTTTTACTTGGTGTCAAAAGAAGTTACACAATCTGATGACTTAGACAAACACCACCCAAGAAGGTTTCCCTTTGTATCTTTCTGGATATTGTATACTAATCTACAAGTTTTTTTAAGCTGTCTTATCTACAATTGTAGTGCATTTATGTAGTTTTGTTTCTCTCTCCTCCCAAATGTATCAATATGCCAGTGTACCTGTTAAATAATTTATTTTTCCTTTTTTTATTCTCAAAAATCAATAAAAAGTTTATTGAAAAAATGCTGAAGTTTATATCACATGGGATCACCCATTACCAACAGTTCAAAAGATAGATGCTAGAAAATCAGATATAATGGTCCATAAAGAGAAGATAAAAGCAGCATTGATCTTTGAAATCACCACACCCAGTGACTACATTGTCTTGCATACAGAGAAACACAAAGTCATGAAATATCAGGATCTGCAGGCAGAAAAGAGAGCAATGTGGAAGAAAGATACCTAGACAGTTCCAATAGCAGTAGGATCAATGGGTCTTATTAAAAAGAATCTACAATCATATTTAGATATTTTACCAATCCATGTAATCCCATACAAATTGCAGAAGGAGTCATTACTGGGCACATTGTGGGTGATGCGAAGTGCACTTTTGTCTTACATCAAAAATTGAAACAATACTAATTTCATGAACTTTAATCATACTTTGACTAAGGAATGGGGTCCTTTCCCATCATGTTATTAGAAACCCAAAAGACCTGGGGAAATTAAAAAATGTATGGTGCTTTCTTTTGCATGTACCTCACCAGACACATACAGCAGTTGGGGAGACCACAGGGGTTACTCACTAAGAAAACACAGTCACTACAAACCGCGCCATGATGTTTGTGGATAGATTGAAATTCATGTCACTGTAACCTGTATGTATACAATGAGGTGACTTCTGCCTGGCCTCCAGGCCAGTCTCTGACCCTGCCCTAGTGGGAATAGTGCACATTCACAAATCATATATAGCTGATGACATTAGCAGCATCTGATGAGGAAACTATGGCAATAACTGTGCCCCACATGATGGTGAAAAGTCTCTCTGTAATGTCAAGCAAGTGCACACACACACACACACACACACACACACACACACACCCAGTTGACTGCAGTGAGAAAAAAAGCCCTACCTAAGTACACAAATTGCAGAACTCTGTATTTACAGCAAGTGCCACAGCTCAAGTTTGACTTGGAGTGTTTCAGACAACACTTTATAGCTGATGACATCAGCAAGTACACACACATACAATCACACACACACACACACACACACACACACACACACACACACACACACACACACACACACACACACACACACACACACACACAACTGACTGCAGTAAGAATAGAACCCCTACTTATCTAAGTACACAGACTACAGAACTTAATACTTTACACAAGCACCACAGCACAAGTCTGACTTTTACAAGACTGCAGGCCAACTTATAGTGTGTAACATCAGCAGGGCATATTGGAGAGACAATGTTGGAAAGCCTGCATGAAATGGATGTGTAGGCATGTGAAACTATCAAAATACTGTCAATCCATAGGATTGGAGTGGTGACTGTAGGATACACACTTCTGCTCTTCTGGCTAGACACTCACACACACACACACACACACACACACACACACACACACACACACACACACACACACACACACACACAAAATTGACTGCAGTGAGAACAGAACCCCTACCTATCTAAGTACACAGACTACAGAACTCAGTACTTCATGCAACCGCCATGGCACAAGTATGATTTTTATAAGACTGGAGGACAACTTAAAGTGCATGACATCAGCACTGGATGTAGGAGAGAATATGATGGGAGGCCTGCATATGTTCATAGCTTCATAAGTTCCTAGGAGTTTAATAGGCTAATGGCCCTAGGACCTTTATAAGTCTAGCTGTGTCGAACCCAAGTACCCTTATTGATGTTCATTGTTAGGGGAGTGATTTTGTGATCAGCACCAAATGGCCCTATCCATGAGAGACATAGCTACCACCCCTGGGGTAAATTTATAATCACCCATCAAGTTGTCAAATTTGCAATTGGATAGCATCATTGAGAAGCATTGCTTCACATGCAGTGGGAGCTTAATACAGATGAGTGTCAAATGTTTGGAGATATATCTGTCTCTCCAACATGTTCTGTTTATGTTACAGGCTAGGTTGAGTTCCCTAGAGCAAGTTATTCTTGTCCCATTTGATGTGCAAATGTCCAGCATTTACATTAGGGCAGGGTCCCAGACTGCTCTGTTGACCAGGCACAGATCGCCTCTCAGTAGCCTGTATAATACTGAGTACAGTGACAAGGCTGTTGGTCTTTTCATCTATGTCATGTTATGGAGGCCCTGGATTCTGTTGGTCAGAAACCTCTATGGTCTCTCCAGCTGCTGCAGGTGTCTGGTGAAGTACATAGAGAAGGGAGCATTGTACTCAATTAGTGGTCTAATAAGGGTCAAGTACAGTGGAGCTATGGCCTCCCTGCTCTTGGATTTGATGCCCTTAGTAATGAGGTAGGCAATGTAGAATGCATGTCTTCCACTATGGACACATAGCGATTGAAGTTTTGATTGTTATCAACCTGTATTCTCAAGTCTTACACCACTGACTTAGAGCTTAGGGGGGTGGTATGTATAACATAATTAGCAGGGCTACTTTTTTGCTAAAGAGGCAATGCGACATTTTCTTACATTAAGTTTCAGTCTGTGAGTTTGGCACCAATAATTTGTCTGTCAGGCCTTTCTATAACATGTTAACATCATTGAGGAGTCTCTAAATGATTGTACCCAGTTGACAGTCATCTGCAAACATGGTATCCTACAGGCCATCTATCTTTGCCTGGACTTCAGAGGAATAGTTTACAAGCAGTAATGGGCCCAGCACAGAACCTTGTGGTACTCCACTGGCAACTGGTCTACTGGTTGAGGTGGACTCCCCAACTGTGATAGTCTGCATTCTGTCAGTGAGCCAGTTGGCTACCCATCTAGTAATGTATAGGTTAATCCCCAGATGGGAGAGTTTCTCTATGATACCTGACTTGGGGATTGTGTCAAAGGGCTTGGCTAAATCAAAATAGGTAGTATGTCCTGTTTTCCCTTATTCAGGGCTTTAGCGACATGGTCAAAGAAGGACACTAGGTTTAGTAAGCAAGGTCTACCCTTGACAAAACCAATATGGGTTGGTTCAAGAGTGTTGAAGGTTGCCTGTGTCCCCGTGGATAAGGTCCATAATGAATATTTCCATAGCCTTGCAGATAATGTTGGTTATGCTTATGGGTCAATAGTTCCCAGGGTCTGTTGATGGATGTGTAGGTATGCTTAACTGTGAAGATAGTTCTTGTTCTGCATGCTACCAGATTGATGTGCACTGAATATCACACATTTGATATTTATGTATGTAGTGCAGTTGATATATTTGTGGAAAAATACTGGAGGCACCAGGGTTGCAGTGCATGGGGGAGGCAACACATAGCTGCATTGTAAATATGTGACATATTGTTCAATTTGTTAAGTTTCCACATGTAGTTTCATGGCATAAAGTAAACAGGAGTATTATATGATAAATTTGCCTTGGCATAGAGCAGTGGCATACAGCAGTGGGTTTGCGTGATGGTTAACAAACTGCTTGCCCATGAGAGATACACATTTCCATAAATTGTTCCCCTGTTTTGTATAGTTAAGCAGTGCACAAACACGATACACATTCCTAAAATTCTAAGAGTTAGTACTGAGTGTATGAAACACACCTGCTGCTTAGCTGACTCTATGGCAGTAGGTGTTAATGCATTGACACATTTCTTTTTGAGCCCAGATGACACTGGGTTCGAATCCAGGTGTATCTAATATGTTTAAATAAATAGTGATAATGCAAGGACATTATTCTTTATAGTATATTCAGCATGTACCACTGGGTGGCATAGCAAAGCAGGGTTAAGCAGCATTGTGCAGAGGTAACTGCAGCATTGCAGAGCCGGTCACCACTGCTTGGCATTGCTGCGCAATGCTGACCTCCATGCAAACACAGAGGCCAAAAAGTGAAGAGATACATTGATTTTTCTGCTACTTATTTGTGTTATCTGTGATAGCTATCCACTTCTTTAACAGTGTAAAATGAAAATATGTACAGAATATTAGATGAATTTGGACTGTCACTAAAGAGGGGTGACAAAAACAAAATCATGTTTTATAGCCAACTGGACCAAATCAAGTGTGTCAAGAAAATGCATGCGTGAAGTGGAGAGCTATGAATAGGATGATATTTTGCTTGTGGGAAAGGTGCCCATTTTTTTACTTCAGTAAGAGAGGAATGTTTGGTAAAGGACATAGGTATTTCTGGGTCAGGTAAATAGGGTAGGTGAGGAATCAGATGCAAATAAACAGGTCAAACAGGACAAGACACAGGGACAGCGAGGAACATGATAGTTTAGAGGACACCATGATTGGGCTTAGTGAGGGGACAACAGATGCCCATGCCTGTCAAACATGAGGACAGTGATAATCTAGTCCTCACCCACAGGACTGTCATCACTGTCCCCTTACTCTGATGGCTGCTGGAGTGTTTGACATCTTTTCCTATGGACCATAAGGGAGAGCAGTCTCTCTGGTGTAGGTGTGCACCAACGATGCTGTGCATGACCCTATGCACCAACCCTGGCATCTCCTGGTGAGTAATAAAATCCCCACTTCTGCCAGTACTCTCAGAGGGTACCACAGCTCCAGCTGCTGTGGTAGTGCTATGTGAGAGCACAGGGAGTGCAAAGGCAACAGAGGCAGTACTGCCAGGTTGGGTCCCAGATGTGCTGGGTATCAGTACTGGAGCAGGTGGAATGGGGAAGGCTGAGACACTGGGGTTGGCCTACTTCCATGTGCTGTAAAGCATTTTGGGATTTGTCAGAGATGAATGTCATGGAAACATTTTGATGACACATAGAAAAAAAAAGAGATAAGTGCTGGGGTGAGGGAAATAAAGATAAAATTAATGCCATCATATGTGACATACAATGCATTATCACAATAACAAACGCATTTGATCTGAGATTTCACATTTAAGTATACTTTTTAACAACTACAAACCATAATTAAGGATTGCTGAAAGTAATCCTTGCAATGTGCAGATATTGCATATATTCTTGGTCCAGTTTACAGATTAAGTTAACAGCAGGGCATTCATGAAACTTGTGTAGAAATTAATATATGCAATATTGTTAAAAGATTGTACTATTTTATACTTGTTACTTGTGATATTTGAAAATACAACATCTGACTACAGTCTTACTCTTGACTCCTACAGTTGGTTTGTGCTACAGACTGAAGCATGCATTCTCGCTTTTACAGTCAGGATATGCATGCTTATTTTGCTACAACTATATAGAATTTGTTTTAAATTTAAAAGATACAATAATACTTCTCTTGTGCTGCATACATACCCCTTGCTTCCCTCAGTCTCTCAAGACACTCAGCACGGGCCTCTCTATTTGCAGTAATCTCTGCATTACCTGGGGAATGAAGAGAAGAGAGCAGAAAAGCATTATGCATACCAGTCTTGCATATATGTAGCTTTCTATCTGCCATAAATTCTCTTTATTAGTATACTTACACAAGTGTGGGATGTTACTAGTCCTGAACTCATCAAGCCACTGGTTGAAGTTATCCTTCTTGCTCCTTTTCAGGTCATTAAAGTGATGCCTACAGTATGCTTCAGTGCAGGACTGGCATTTGCACTTGAGACAGACTTGGCCAGACTATTCCATGTTTCAGACATCTACTGGGAACTAGAGTAGTCCCCCTGAAAAAGCCTTCAGCTGTGGTGCTTTACAAGGAGTCCAATATGAATTCTCGACTCCTCACCACCCCACATCTGTGCCCTAAACTGGGCACCTTCCCTTCTACCACCAGACATGTCTAACCAGAGAGAACAGCAATAGTTAATAATGATTTCATGTCAATACCTGTTATCGTATTTACTGGTAGCGCATAAACCTGAACAACAATGCCAACCACTTTTTTGCAATGTTAAGCAAAGAAAAACAGCGCCAGAGAGTAAAGCATTTTTGGAAATTTAATCCTACACTTGGCATTAGTTTGAGGGTTGTTTGCTGCTAGAACTGTTAGGTGATTTCACTTTGCAGACGTACTGGGGGCATACATTTCATGACAAACCATTTTGGTTTGGCTTTATACACTGATAAAATTGATTTTTACAATGTGGGATTCAAATCTATGAATAAGAGACAAAATATTTTCTTCCATAGCAGTAATTTTTCATCTCTGCCACAGGAGAAGTGCTTCTGAGATATAGTCATGAATTGTATACAAATGCACATGACAGATTGAGGGATTAGCCATGTATATGTGTGACCTGACAAGATCCTGATTTATACATTCATGTATTTATGAGTCTTACTGAAGTCTGAAGGTCATCCAAGGCCAGCTATCACAATTATAATTACAGAAACATAGTAGTCTTTGAACCCTCTGTCATACATATTATTCACTGCTATACGTACTTATTATTGTTGTTATTTATAATTATGTTTAACATTTTTATGTGACATTTAATATAAAATGAAATGGAACAACAATACAAATATTTGGGATTTCCTGTATTAGATCTCAGGACCATCTGCATTGCAACCCTACACTTACACCTACTGCCACTGGAATAGCTCAATAACAGATATTTCTCTATTCATTATTAATTTGTGTGTTAACCATCATGCAATGCTGCTTTGCGTATTTGTGTGATACCCAATATACTTGCTAGAATGTATCCATTTTGAAATTGTTGACTTTCTGCTTTCTCTCTGTAGATGTTTTGGACCTGCAGGTGCTGGGGAAGGTTGCTAACTGCTGCGCAATGTTGCTAAGTGGTGTATGAGGAAAAGCAAAAAATGCAACAATGTATCCTTGTTGAAATCAAGAATGTCTCCATCCTGCCTGCAAGTGTTCTGTCTGCTTTGTGTGTGGACCATTACTCCAAATTTGCATGATGGTAAGTATCATGCAAACAAGACAAGAAAAGCTAAACTTGTTTTAGCATTGTGAATAGTTTTTACCCTAGTCTGCAGATGGTATATGTTGTGTGGATCAATGTGCTTAGCAGATGTGCTACACACAAGTGATTTACAGGTGTAGTTGATGTATTGGTTATCAGAGAAGTACATTATATGACATTTATTGCATTTATCCATTTCCTGTGTTTGCACTAAGCCATGCACCATGCAAATGCTAGCATTAAAAAAAAAAAAGAAAAGAAATCTGTAAAATAAATAGCACTACAAAATACATGCTAATACACATGAAAGATGTTTACACAAGTCTGGATTTGAACTCTCACACCAATGAGCTGTTCAATACACAGTAAGGTTGTCGTATCCTTCTTTGCCACAGAAACATCTTTGCAGCTGACAATGAAAATCATTGTGCATACAAGCAAGTGCAACATTCTCCACAGTATTAACAAGACATATGCCACTTGTACACTTCTGAGTTGTTTGTACATGTATTAATTTCAGATGAAGTGCAATGAGTGATCACTCAACCATTTATGAGTATTGTTTTCAGAAGTTGTCTTATCTCTATATGTTCATTCTTCTTTTATCTGAGCAATGATGTGAGACATGCAGTCTATAAGGCATTCCGTATCATTGTCTTTAAAATGTGTGAGAATATTAAATGTCAATAATATCTAGTTTTCAACAAATACAGGGAGTTTGGATGTTACTGAACAGAAACTGTGAAATGTGTGCTGCTTACTTACATTTAAAACCTTGATAAAATGACTTCTACACTTTGTAAGTCTAACCTGGCTGACACACCCACTGGAGGTAAGGGAGTCTGATTTGCTGTTGTGTTTACCATTTACCTACCAGTAATCATTCACAGTTACAATCCATTAGCAACAAACACTGAGGTAGTGCCTATGTTACATCTGCTATACAGAGGAAATAATCTGGGATTCAGCAATTCTAATTTGTTCACACCTTATTTGCATCTTCACTGTGCTCAAGGGCCTGAATCTACACTATAAAAAAGGGAAGTGTGTAGCTAGGGAATCTGAAAGTGAGGAGACTTGTTTATAAAGATAACGCAGAAAAAGATTGCTATTAATTTGGATTTATCTGCACAGAATACCACTGATCTTGATAAGATATAATTAGAAAAATATTTTTATATATGCATTAGCAAATGCAACTTTTATCTGTATGCACTTCTTAGGCATTTACTGATGCCATTGACATTTTTGTCAGGGCATATTACTTTCTCAGATGCACAGCCTTATTAACTGTAATCACAAATGCTAATTTACTACTGTTGCTCTTTACACTCTTTTATTGCTATTTCAGTGAAATGTAAATGCTCTACATTGTCAATGACACAGGGGTGTTAGCCTGTTAGGATGAGTGCTGGCCACAAGTAGAGGTGACTGGCAATTGCATAAAAATGAATGTTCTGTGGTAAATGTGTGCACATGTTTTTGGGAGAGTTTCTTTGATAGCACATAACAATTCATTGATGTTTTATCCCTTTGTTTGGTACCAAAATGTCATTTGCCTATTGTTTTGGAGGTGGTGAAGCCAAGTTCCATTTCTCTGTTGGCACAAACAAAATTGTTTGTACAGAGGTTTTCTTTGCTGTTATTGCTTCCCTTATTCTGGATCAAACCTTGCTTTGTATGTAACTGTGATATGTTACAACCTCATAAATCCTTTTTTATATTTGAATATCTTGAAAGTTTTTTGTTTGTCCAGTTGGTAATATTGAAAAACTTGTTTAAATAAATTATTTAACTGCTGTAGGCTACACACTAAAGCGCAATAGCCTTTTTTGATTGCTTGTAGTCGTTTAAAGCTGTTTTAAGCGTACTTTTTACTGTTTTTGCTGTATCGTTTTAAAAAAAATAAATAAATAAATTTCTTGTTTCCCGCCTTTCTAAGCTAGTATAGTCCAGTTTTCAGGCTAGTGCTGAATTCAGGGCTGTGTTACAAGTTTCTGAGTTGCCCATACCTTACTTGGATAGAGGAAAGTTTCTCTGTTCACCTGTGAGAGAGGGGAACTTTGAGCAGCCATCTGTCCCTGGAGGAGTGGTTCCAGCCCAGAAGTTAGTAGTTTAAAAAATGCATTGCACAGTTTTGTGCGCCGGGCAGCACCGGTTAGCTAGGGTTAAATTATTCCCAGCTCCACTAAGTCTCCTCTTCAGTTTTTCACTTGAAACTAGTCTAACTCTCACCCTAAGCACTCAAAAAGCATCCTACAGTTCAGCACTTGCTCAGACCTAATAGCAAGCACTAATATACCCCAACACTTGACTGCCCAGCAGGGCAAGGCTCTTTATCCACCCCTCACCAACCAAGTGACTAAGCAGCTCACCCTACTATTCAGGCATGACCAAAGGGCAACATCAGGTGTACTCTCCAGTCCAGCTGGTGAATCTGGGTATCCTGAGGCAATGTTACAACTGCCTGATGTACACAAACAGCCCTCTCCTCCTACCACAAAACACTAACATATGTGAGAGATGCAATTATACAGCCAAACTGGAGGCTAAGGTATCTCCACCCAAGACTGGAACAGACAGTCATGAGGAGAAGGTTAACACTTGCACCACACCTCCAGCCTCACATAGACCTACTAAACCAGCACTGGCAAAAAATACACATAAATACACAAAATCATACTCGGAGGCTCTAAATAAAAACCTGCAAAAGCATCAGAGAGCTCCAAAGCAGACACTCACAAAACCTGTACCTCCTGTCACAAATCAGACAACACATAAAACACAAAATCAATGTGCTGCACAATCACAGCCCTTAAGGTGAAATAACATACCTAACACACTAGTAACAGGTGACTCAATAGTCAGGCACACTGACGCCCCACTCACTAGGCTGGACAAGGAGAAGGTTACTGTTAGCTGCCTGTCAGGAGCCAGAATCCGCCACATAACACAAGCACTCAGGTCACTCCAGAACAAGTACAAATATGACTCTGTCATTGTTCATGTTGGTGTGAATGACCTGAGACATACCTCCCTGGACTACATGAAAAGAGACATGGAAGAGCTCTCTGATCATGTAGCCCAGGTGGGTATGACCCTGACCCTGAATAGCATCCTGCCCTCACCAAGAATGATACCTCAGTATAAAGAAAAAATGATCAATTTCAACAATTGGCTAAGCTTCTGGTGTCATTCAAAGGGGATCCAGTGTCTGTCAGCCTGGGATGACATGCTCGACAAGCCACGTTGCTTTGCAAGAGATGGCCTGCTCCTGTCACCCCTTATTTTTCGCATAATGGCCAAGGCTCTTGCTGCTCCCATAGTGCCTTTTTTAGGCAAGGCTCAAAATTCAAACCCACCTCCGTAAACAGCACAAGTAAAAAAATGAGGGTTATGCTACTCAACGCCAGGAGTTTAAATCTCAAAATGCATGTGCTCGAAGAACTCCTAAGTATGGAGAACGTCGACATCTGTGCAGTAACTGAAACATGGTTCAAGGCTCCAGAGAGCACTCCAGCACTACTGGGCTACAACTCATACCACACATTTCAGCCACAGAACACAGACCAAAACACAAAAGGAGGGGATGTATCCATATTCATCAAGGATACCCACACCTCCAGGTTAGTGGTGCAGCATGATACCTCTGAGATCATCCATGTGCAACTAACATTGGGCAAATCTGCAATGCAAATTGTGGCCTGCTACAAATCACCCCCCATGACCCTGGACCACCACTCCACCTTTCTGGAGACACTGGAAAACATGAAGGTCCTACTGAACACCCTGATCTTGGGAGATTTCAATTACCCTACCATTAACTGGGAAAATTATTTGAGTACAAACTCCTAGGCTCAGCGCTTCCTGGAATTTATCAACTCAAATGCCCTGGATCAGCTGGTAAACTCCTCTACCAGAGGCCACAACATATTGGACCTGGTCATCACCAACATGGGTGACAGGTACTCCGTACCAGAGGTCAACCCGTCACTGGTTAGATCAGACCATAAACTAATCACCCTGGATGTCCACACCCCATCACCACCCTCAACCAAGGAAACCACAGTGAAAAACCTTTCTAAAGCAAACTTCACCTTACTTAAAGCAGAGGTGGTAAGTTTCACAGCCCCCCACGCTATAGGATAACACTGCCCAAGATGCAGAATCCTTTACAATTGCACTCTATGAGCACCTACAAGGATGCATGGATCGTGCCATCCCTAGCAAAACCAAGACTCACTCCCCTAAGAGAAGGAAACCAGTCTGGTGGACCCCTGCCATAAACAGGTTATACAACAAAAGGAGGAAACTAGTTCAGAAAAAAAGCAAATCCCAAGAAGGAAAGACTTCCCTGATCAGTATCAGTAAGAAACTAAGGTCCCTCATAAAATCATCCAAGGCTAACTTCGAAAGAAAAATAGCCAAGGATTCAAAAGATAACCACAAAGCCTTCTTTAGCTATGTCAAGAATCTAAGTGGCAACTCACAGATATGCTCTGAGATAGTGAAAAATAGCACAAAATATACTGAACCTACTGATATTGCCAACATACTGGCAGAAAGATTCAGTGCAAACTTCACCCCCCTCTCACCTTCAAAAGGGCCCACAACAATACCGGAAAAGTGTAGTGTCCTGGAAATCACAGAAGCACAGGTGAAAACAGCCCATTCAAAAGCCAAAACCACAGCATCAATGGGGCCAGATGGTGTCCCAGGCTGCATCTTGCACGAACTACAGAATGAACTAACCCCCCACCCAAACACACTGTTCAACCTCAGCCTCTCCACAGGCTATGTGCCCATAGAATGGCGCACAGCAATGGTTATTCCGCTCCACAAAGGAGGGGCCACAACTGACCCTGGTAACTATTGCCCCGTAAGACTGACTAGCCTGGTCTGCAAGGCTATGGAGTGCATCATCATGGAACTCATTAACAAAGACATTGGGAACCTCCAAACACGTGACCTGATCCAGTTTGGCTTTTTTAAGGGCAGATCATGTCTACTAAATCTGGTTGACTTCTTTGAGACAATTACCAAGGCCATAGATGAGAGAAAGGTGGTTCACACAGCCTACTTTGTTCTTGCCAAGGTGTTCAACACCATTCCTCACTCGGGTATTATAGAAAAACTCACCAGCCTGAACATAAACCCCTATGTCACAAGATGGGTTGCCAACTGGCTTACAGACAGAACTCACATGGTATGAATAGCAGGCTCCAGGTCTGACTCTAAACCAGTCACAAGTGGTGTCCCGCAAGGCTCATTTCTGGGACCCCCTACTGTTCGGCATATTTTTTCTCAGAAGTACAGGCAAACACAGGAGGACTATGGCTAACCAAGTTTGCCGATGACTGCAAACTGGGAGCCATAATTGACTCTCCGGCTGACACGGACATCCTCCAAAAAGGCCTTACTGAGACAGACACCTGGTGTCAAAGTCATGGCCTCAAGCTAAATGCCAAAAAAATGCATAGTCATCCCGTTTGGGAAAAACAAATCACCCACGAATTACCACATAGGTGGCAGCCCCCTTAATACAGAAGAGGTAATAAGAGATCTGGGGACCGAGGTAGATAGTAATCTCTCCTTTGACAATCATATTGCCAAAGTAGTTAGGAAATCCTTCTATGTGGCCCATCTAATTACTAAGGGGTTCGCATCTAGAAATAAAGAGGTTATAGTGCCCCTCTACTCTTCACTCATCAGACCCATCATAGAGTACAATGCCCCATTTGGGATGCACCTCACAAGACACTTCTAACAGCTTGAAAGACCACAAAAGCACCTCACCAAGAGGATTACTGGCCTCAAACATATGTCCTATGCAGCCTGACTGAAAAAACTCCAGCTGTACTCAGTGGCATATCGCTTACTCAGAGGTGATCTCTGCCTGACTTACAAAGCCATGTCCAATTCAGAACTGATGGACATGCTCCACCTAAAGAAATCCAAGACACTGCGAGCCATGCACTCTAGTGAGCTAAATCTCACCACAACAATAAATAGAACATGCTGGAGGGATAAATTCCCATCACAGAGACTCCCCATGCTTTGTAACAAAATTCCTAACTACATTAGGCAGAGTCCCTCACTAACAATCTTCAAGAGAAGCCTTGACGAGTGGATGGGTAACAGAAAATACACCCCTGGGATCACTTCATTGGCTCTGCTTGACAGAGGCTCAGTTAATTAATCAGTGGGGCAGTGAAAGCCGACACACTCTGGCTAGGCTTATAAATGCCCTCGGGCAGATAGCCTAGTACCTACCTATGAACCTACATATGTGTTATATGTAAGCAGAAATTAATTTATGTGACAGTTATGTGTAGTATTCTTTTGTGTTTTATGTCACCTAGGACAATGGCACTCAAATATCCCAATCCCCGCACCCCCCCTTCAGTGACCCTGAGAATGATGTAATTGTCCAAGCATTTAGGTGATGTAGTGCCTTTTTGCTTGAGAAAGGATGTAGGGATATGTCTGGAAGAATGCAAATTTGGCAGCAGATAGTGAATGATGTAAACACTGTTTGGGGATGCAGTAGGACATATCATTAGATACATCAGAGGGCCACAGACATGATTTCATTGGACTGGAGGACAGCAGATTAATTGGCCAGTGGACAGATGACTACTGGGGGGCCTACTACACAACAACCTCTGACACAAAATTAAGAGCTCCTGTCCACTGTTAGGGATACAGAGAGCTCAACGGAAAGTATGTCCCAGGAGGGGATTCCAGGTAGGCTTACCTATGTCAGTTGTTAAATATTTCTTGTAAAGTAAAATATTGACAGCAATACTTAATTTTGTTTAGCAATTGCTACAGTTAACAAAACATTCTGGTTCATTACACATGGGCTTGGGGTGGATGTGTCATCCACATTTCTGTTAAATGTATTGTTAATGGACATATAAAGGTCCCAAATTTTTTCACCTTGTGTTACTTTTATTTTGATGATGGTATCCTTACAGTTTGCTTAACTTCTTCCAAGACCATCCTCCCTAGCGACTGTGAAGTCATCTGCACATGGTAAGGCAAACATTTTTATTTCAGTACTGATGACTATTTCACAGAAATATTCATTTATCTGTATATGCGAGGTGGGTGACAGGACTATGACTGTACTGCTGTACCATCTGTGATAGCGGCACCAGTGTTAGTTTGTTAGCATTTATTGAACTGTAGCAGTGTAGCTATTAATTTCTTTCCTGTGTTTGTTTCTTATTATCATATGTGATCCTGACAGTGAAAGTGTAGGACATGTACCACCTGACGCCAGAGTATCATCAGACTCTGATAATGATGGTGGACAAACAGCGACACAATCGGGGGGGCAGAGATTGATTCTGACACTGAGGTTGACATTCAGCCATCCCCTGAAATTCCATCAGACACAACTAGTAGACCTATACAACCCATTCTAGTGATCACTCAGATATTAGACAAGTGGAGGGTGAGATACTCGATCAGAGAAGTTTGGTTACTGCAGCTACAGTGCATTTTGACTCTGGTTGTAGTCAAAGTGTGGGCAAGGTGCCACGCAGGACGGTTCTTAGGGGTGCTTGGAGGAGGCCTGCTGCCCATCTTCCATCTGATCCAGGTGTGACTTTCCATGCCATTTGATGTATTAAGGCCATCATGGAGGTGCAGGAGCATTCCAATAGGGCTCCAAGTAAATGCTTAGGGTGATAGATGTGGCACAGGCTGACATGCATGACTGCTACCAATGTATTGCCAGTTCAGTTGATCAGACGAATGACATGTTGGAATAGGCAGTATCTGTGAAGGAATGTCTGCTGGGAGGAGGACGGCATCTACATAGGTTCATAGGCGTGCACTAGGCTAATGGCCCTGGAGCCTATATAAGCCTAGCCCAAAAAGATTCACTGGCATCATGCCACCCAAAGTTAATTCCCAGTGCCCCTGTCAACCAAAGTCACTGAAGTGATCCTCAGGTTGAAGTTCCTATTGCCCATCCACTCATCAAGATTTCTCTTAAAGAGGGCCAGTGAAGTGCTCTGCTTGACGTGAATGGGAAGTTTGTTCCGGAGTATGGGAAGTCTCTGGGTTAGGAACCTGTCCCTCCAACATGTTCTGTTTATTGTGGCAATGAGGTTTAGGTCCCTGGAGTGTGTGGCATGGAGGGATTTGGATTTCTTTAGGTGTAGCATATCTAGCAGCTCTGGGTCAGACATGGCTTTGTAGGTCAAGCAGAGATTGCCTCTAAGTAGGTGATAAGGGACAGAGTATAGCTGGAGTTTTTTGAATCTGTCCATATAGGGCATGTGTTAAAGGCCTAAGATTGTCTTAGTGAGGTATTTTTGTGGCCTTTCAGTTGTTGTAGCTGTCTAGTGAGGTACATACCAAATGGGGTGTTGTATTCTATAATAGGTCTAATGAGGGATGAGTAGAGAGGGATTATGACCTATTTCTTCCTGGATGAGGAACCTTTTGTAATGAGATATGTCACATAGAAGGACTTTCTGACTACAGTAGCAATGTGGTTATCAAAGGAGAGGTTGCTGTCAACCTGTGTCCCCAGGTCTCTTATCACACCTTCAGTGTTTAGTGGACTACCGCCTATGTGGTAGTTTATGGGCACCGAATTATTCCCAAAGTGAATGACAATGCACTTTTTGCATTGAGCTTAAGGCCATGGTTCTGGCACCAATCATTGGTGTCAGTGAGGCCTTTTTGTAGAATGTCTACATCAGTTAGAGAATCAATAATGGTTCCTAGTTTGCAATCATCTGTGAACTTGGTCAGCCAGAGTCCCTTTTGTGTTGGCTTGAACTTCAGAGAAGTAGATGCCAAACAGGGGAGGATCTAGGACTGATGCCTGTGGGACACCACTTGTAACTGGTCGGTAGTCAGATTTGGACTCTTTCACAGTGTGGGTTCTATCAGTGAGCCAGTTAGCAACCCATCTTATGACATAGGGGTTTATGACTAGTTTAGTAAATCTATCTATGATTCCTGAGTGAGGGATGGTGTTGAAGACCTTGGCAAGATCTAGGTAGGCTGTGTGAAATACCTTGCCCTCATCCACACCTCTGGTGACAGACGTGAAGAAGTCTATCACCTTGAGCAGGCATGATCTACCTTTCACAAACCCAAACTGCATGGGGTCCAGAGTTTGGAGATTCCCTATGTCCTTATTTATAAGGTTCATGATGATGTGCTCCATAGCCTTACATATCAGACTTGTCAGACTAATGGGGGGAGGTAGTTCCCAGGGTCTGTAGTCGCTCCCCCTTTGTGGAGTGGGATGACTATAGCAGTACACCATTCGGTAGGAACAAAGTCTGAAATGAGGCTATGATTGAACAGGGTGCTTAGGTGTGGTACCAGTTCACTTTGTAATTCATTTAGAACACAGCCAGGGATATTATCAGGTCCCATGGAAGCTGTATTCTTGGCTTTGGACAGTGTGGTTTTTACCTGTGTAGCAGTGACAATAGGGACTTGGCATTCCTCGGGTATTGTGATAGGCTCTTTAGGGGGGTGAAAGGGGGTAAAGCTCGCACTGAACCTGTTGGCCAATATGTTGGCAATATCAGCTGGTTCTGTATATGTATTGCCATTGTGCTGCAACTCAGAACAGATCTGAGTATTGCCATGTAGATTCTTGACATAACTATAGAATGCCTTGTGGTTGTCTTTAGAATCTGCAGCAATTTTGTTTATATAGCTAGCTTTAGAGGACTTGATGATGGATCTCATTTTTTTGTTGATGCTAACAAGGGAGTTTTTCCAGTCTTGGGAATTCACCCTTTTCTGCAACAGTTTTTTCCTTCTGTTGTAGAGTTTGTTTATGATGGGGGACCACCAGATTGGCTTCCTTTTTTTGGAGGAGAGCGTCTTGGCTTTGTTTGCTATGGCCCATTCCAGGCACTTGTGTATGTGCTCATACAGTGCACTGGTGTATGATTCAGCAGTCATGCACCTATTTTCCATTTGCATGAGTGTCGTGAAGTTAGCCACCTCTGTTTTTAGAAGTCCAAATTGGCTTTGGAAAAGTTTTTTTTATGGTGGCTTCTTTTATGGGGGGGGGGGGGTGAGAGTGGGATGTGGATATCCATGGTGATTAGCTTGTGGTCAGATATAACCAGAGAGGAGTTGATTACTGGTGTAGAGCAATGGTCACCCATGTTAGTAATGACCAGGCCAAGGATGTTTCTACCCCTGGTGGGGGTAAGAATGAATTTGTCCAGGGTGTTGGAATTAATGAATTCCAGAAAACGTTAAGCAAGTGTGTTGGTACATGAATAATTTTCCAAGTTGATGGAAGGGTAGTTAAAGTCTCCCAGTATAAGGGTATTGGGTTGTACCACAATATTTTCCAGTGTGTTTAGGAATGTGGAGTGGGAGTCTTGGGACATGGTGGGGGACCTATAGCAGGCTACAACCTAGATTAAAGTTTTACCCAGTGTTAGTTGTACATGAAGTATCTCTGATGTGTTATGTTGGGCTACTTGTTTGGAGGTGTGCATATCCTTTATGAATATGGAGACACCACTGCCTTTAGTGCTTTGGTCCAGGATTAGGGGCCGAAAGGTGTGGTATAAATTATAGCCTTGTAGTGCTGGGGTGCTCTCTGGAGGCTTGACCCAGGTCTCGGTCATTGCACAGATGTCGATGTTCTCCATTTTAGGGAGTGCTTTGAGCGAGTGCATTTTGAGATTTAGACATAGAATTTGAGTAGCATAGCCCTCAGAATTTGTTTGCTTGTAGCTTTTATGTTGGTAGGTCAGCCACATCACCTGATGTTAGCCAACATGGGTGTGCCCAATCATGCTCCTGTAGTGGCACTACTTCCACTGTTCTGTCAGCAGTTCTGATGTCCACACTCAGTCGTGGCAGGCCATGGGATTGTGGTCTGATGTACTAGTGAGGAGAGCTCATCCAGCAGACATCAGTTACATTCAGGCAGCATCAGTGCATCTGACTATGGGTGTGGATGTGCCAGTGCAACTTCTGGCAGAGCCACTTCTCATGGTTGGGTACAACGATGATGACCTGCCACCTCTACCATGCATGGCTTGCACTTGTCCAACATACCAAAATGTATAGCTTGAGTATGTTCTTGCAAACACTCACACACCAATTTCACCTGGACTGCCCATACAGACACACATATACCAGTTACATGGGTCAGTCATAAGGTTTAAAGATCATTCTTTCTCAGTGGCTATTTGATACTTTATCCAAATGTCTGCCTGCTTTTCTTTCTTACTCACACTCACTCACTTACCTTTTGTATCAGCCTAGGCTCCCCCCAACACACACACATACATACATAGAACACGCTTTGCAAACCGTGCCATATCCTTGTTTTCTATCTTTTGGATTCAGGGATACACAAGTTTTGTGTCTGATGCTCAGGATACATAGCTGACTTAGTGCTTAGTATATTTGTGTTTGTGATGCTGTTTTGCTAATTATACTACTTTCTTACATGTTTTTGTTATGTGTGCATGCCTCACACGCTTACAGCAACAAAGCTGGGCCAAGCCATAAATAAAAGTGGGATAAAGGCTGAACAATGCAGAGACTTTTTAAATATTTTGGTCTTACAAAGTTAGATGGTTGATAGAATCAAACAGGTTTTTGCAACACTATTTTTAAGATATTTTGAGGGATATGAAGTCTGAAATTGAAATGTGTGTCATTAATTTTTAACTACTGTCTTTAAGGATTTGGCAGTACAAAAGTATGAAGCCAAAGTGAGGACATTTTGTGACAATCAATACTTTTGAAAGGTATGAATGTTTGAATCTTTGATAGCTCACAAAGCCAGTGTGCCAAACAGTCACAGCCCTTAAGGCTAAACAACACACCTGATACACTTGTAATAGGTGACTCTATCGTCAGGCACACTGACGTCCCGCTCACCAGGCTGAACAAGGAGAAGGTCACGGTGAGCTGCCTGTTGGGCGCTAGGATCTGCCACATAACACAAGCACTCAGGTCACTCCAAGGCAAGTACAAATATGACTCGGTCATTGTCCATGCTGGTGTGAATGACCTGAGATGTACCTCCCTGGACTACATGAAAAGAGACATAGGGGAGCTCTCTGAGCATGTAGCCCAGGCCGGTATGACCCTGACCTTGAGTAGCATCTTACCCTCACCAAGAATGATTATACAATATGAAGACAAGATGATCAATTTCAACAATTGGCTTAAGTATTGGTGTCATTCAAAGGGGATCCAATGCCTGTCAGCCTGGGATGACATGCTCGACAAGCCACGATGCTTCGCTAGGGACGGCTTGCACCTGTCACCCCTGGGCTTTCGGATATTGGCAAAGGCTCTTGCTTCCCCCATAGTGCCTTTTTTAGGCAAGGCTCAAAAGACAAACCCACCTCCATAGGTATCACAAGGGATAAGAAACTAAGAGTAATGCTACTCAATGCCAGAAGTCTAAACCTCAAGATGTATGCACTCAAAACTCTCCTTAGCATGGAGAACATCGATATCTGTGCAGTAACAGAAACCTGGTTCAAGGCTCCCAAGAGAACCCCAGCACTACCAGGTTATACCTCATACCATGCTTTTCGGCCCCAAACGTGGACCGAACCACAAAAGGAGGGGGAGTATCAATATTCTTCAAAGATACCCACACCTCCAGGTTGGTGGCACTGCACGAAGCATCAGAGACTATCCATGTGCAACTAACAGTGGGTAAAACTGCCTTCCAGTTTATAGCCTGCTACAGACCCCCCCCCCCAAACCCAGGAACCCCACTCGGCCTTCCTGAGAACACTGAAAAATATGAAGATCTCTCCAAACACCATTATATTGGGCGACTTCAACTACCCAAACATAGACTGGGAGCATTACTCTAGCTCCAACACCCTAGTCCAAAGGTTCCTAGAATTTATAAACTCAAATGCTATGGAACAACTTGTTACCACTCCCACAAGAGGGGAAAACATACTGGACCTGATCATCACCAACATGCGGACTCTATGCTCCAGACCAGAAGTGTATCCCTCACTGGTAAGATCAGACCATAAACTAATCTCACTGGATATTCACATCCAGACCCCACCCCATGCCCAGAAAACCACAGTGAAAAACTTCTCTAAAGCAAATTTCACACTCCTCAAAACCAAGGTGGAATCCTTCAAAGCCCCCAAGCCTGTGGAAAATACAGTCCAGACCGCAGAATCCTTTATAAATGCATTCTATGAACACCTTTAGGAATGCATGGATCATGCAATCCCAAATAAAACCAAGACCCAATCCTCCAAAGGCAGACATCCTGTCTGGTGGACCCCAGCCATAAACAAACTATACAATAGAAGGAGGAAGCTACTACATGATAGAGCAAAATCCCAAAAAGGGAAGGCATCTCTGATCAGTATTAGCAAAAAACTATGGGCATTCATAAAATCGTCTAAGGCCAGCTTCGAGAGAAAAATTGCACAGGACACTAAGGATAATCACAAGGCTTTCTTTAGTTATGTTAGGAACCTGGGTGGGAATTCCCAGATATGCTCAGAATTAGTCCAAAATGACAAAAAATACAGTGAACCCACAGACATTGCCAACATCCTAGCTGACAGGCTCAGGGCAAACTCCCCCCCCCCCACCAAAAGGGCAAATATCTATCCCAGCAGAGTGCTACCCCCCTGACATCTCAGATGTCCAGGTAAGAGCCGCCCTCTCCAAAGCAAAAAACACAGCATCAATGGGACCAGACGGTGTCCTGGGCTGCGTCCTACATGAACTCCAAGAAGAGCTAAACCCAAACATAAAACCACTGTTCAGTCTCAGCCTTACTACAGGATATGTACCCAAAGAGTGGCATACAGCAACAGTGGTCCCTCTCCACAAAGGTGGTGCCTCAACGGATCCTGGAAACCATCGCCCCATAAGCCTGACTAGCTTGGTCTGCAAAGCTATGGAAAGGATCATCATGGACCTCATAAATAAAGATATTGGGGACCTACTGACACTGGATCCTACCCAGTTCGGCTTTGTTAAGGGCAGATCCTGCCTCTTAAACCTGGTCGATTTCTTTGAAACAGTCACCAAGGCCATTGACAAGGGGAAGGTGGTCCACACAGCCTACCTGGACCTTGCAAAAGCCTTCAATACAATCCCCCACTCGGGCATTATAGATAAGCTCACCAGCTTAAATATAAACCCCTATGTTACTAGATGGGTTGCAAACTGGCTCAAGGACAGAACCCACATGGTTAGAATTGCTGGAGCCATGTCAGACTCCAAACCAGTTACAAGTGGCATCCCACAAGGCTCAGTCCTGGGACCTCTCTTGTTTGGTATATATTTCTTGGAGGTACAGGCCAACATGGAAGGACTGTGGCTGACCAAGTTCGCAGATGACTGAAAACTGGGCACCATAATCGACTCTCCAGCCAACACAAGCATCCTCCAAAAGGGCCTCATAGAAACAGACAACTGGTGCCAGAGCCATGGCCTCAAGCTAAATGCCAAAAAGTGTATAGTCATCCCCTTTGGCAAAAACAAAGTGCCCATAAATTACCACCTAGGTGGTAATCCATTAAGTACAGAAGAAGTAATTAGGGACCTGGGGACCCAAGTTGATAGCAATCTCTCATTTGACAACCACGTGGCCAAAGTGGTTAGAAAAACATTTTATATAGCCCACCTAATCATGAAGGGATTCACATCTAGATCAGGAGGTCATCGTGCCTCTTTACTCATCCCTCATCAGGCCCATAATTGAGTACAATGCCCCTTTTGGGATGTACCTTACCAGACACCTGCAGCAACTGGAAAGACCCCAAAAGTACCTCACCAAGAGGATCAAAGGGCTCAAACAGATGCCATATGCTGCCCGGTTAAAGAAACTCCAGCTCTACTCAGTGGCATACCGCCTGCTCAGAGGTGATCTGTGCTTGACATATAAAGCCATGTCCAACCTGGAATTAATGGACATGCTGCACCTCAGAAAATCCAAATCCCATTGAGCTACGTGCTCGAGAGACTTGAACCTCAGCACTGAAATAAATAGGACATGCTGGAGGGACAGATTCATAACCCAGAGGCTCCCTTCACTCTGGAATAAAATCCCAGTCCAGGTTAGGCAGAGTCCCTCATTGACTCTCTTCAAGAGGAATCTTGATGAGTGGATGGGAGATCGTAGGTTTACCCCGGGTATCACTTCTGTGTCAATGTTAGACAGAGGCACAGTATACTAACCTTGAAAAAGGGCATAGCAAAATTAATTTAAAATGGGTGGCGAAAGCCAAACACACTCTGGCTAGGCTTATAAATGCCCTAGGGCAGATAGCCTAGTATGAACCTATGAACCTATGAACCTATGATGCCTGAGGCCTCTTACTTAATAGAGGGCACATGTATTCACACAAGTCACTGATGTCAGATGCTGAAGTCATTGCTGTAAAAATCAATCACCTTTTACTTACTTACATTACCAAATAACAGTATGCAAGGATATGACATTCATTTGTATTGTTATACATTTTTTAAATATTCCAGGTTCAGCACTTACCTTGTAAATCTGGCAGCTGCTACAGTTTTAGTTCAGTGCTGACTCTGTCTGATGCTAGGAGTACACAGCCATTACATGGGTAGGTAAAGGTTGTGAGCATTGCCTGGCATCAGTGTTACTGTATGTGTGTATGATGAAGATTTTAGTCCTTTAGGTGGTGAGTGAGTGTGCTATGTGTTGCCTCTGAGCCAATGCGAGGACATATTGAGCACACCTACATCTGCCAACACCCACAGCAGCTGCTGGTTCCCCCTCTGACTCCTCACCATACCTCTCAACTGTACAGATTTTTGCAGAATGTCCAGATTTTTGCCTTATATGTTTGGTCCTTTTTTTCATAAAATTGTTTTTTTTTTCTGGCAAATTAGTGGCAAATCATTAAAGGCTAAAGTTAGAAAATAATGACAGGCATTTGAGTTTCAGACTTCATACCCTTCAGAAAATCAATGCTAAAGCAAAACCTATTATTCTATCACCTTTCTAAGTTTGTAAGTGCAAATCAAAAAACTGTCCCTACTTTTGGGCCTGTGTCCCACTTTTATTAATGGCTTTGTCCAGATTTCTCGCTGTTAGAAGTTGAGAGGTATGCTCCTCACCTGCATGTGGCCGTGTTGACCTTGCCAGTGGCGGTGGGATGTGTGCCCCTTCCCCTTGTTGATCCTGCTGAAGCTGTTTTCTCAGTATGATGTTGTGAAGCATGGCTCAGACAATGAAGGTTTCAATACATGCACAGAGACTGTACTGCAGGGCTCCCCCAGATATATCTAGTCAGCAGAATCATGACTACAGCAGCCCAAACACATGTCCTATGATATTTCTTGTTTGAGTGTGTGCCTCATTATGGCATTCTTCAGTTGGTGCATGTGCATTTCTGATGGATGCCATCAGCCACGGTCCCAGTGTATAACCTGCATCCCCCAGTAAATAACCCTGTGGGATATCACTCCTTGTAAAAGTCTCATACAACTGGAAGTTGTGCCAGATATGTGAGTCCTAGTAACTGCCTGCATTGCCAGCGCACACATTCAAGA
Source organism: Protopterus annectens (assembly GCF_019279795.1). Lineage (NCBI taxonomy): Eukaryota > Metazoa > Chordata > Ceratodontiformes > Protopteridae > Protopterus > Protopterus annectens. Next base: position 211,258,456 of record NC_056735.1, read on the forward strand.
TGATTCCCTTAGTGTTACATACAACATAGCAATTAATGGAATGGAAGCCTTATCTATTTATTTACACTCTTCCCTGTTCCCTGGGTGGTGCTTTGATTTCTATATGTGTACAGTTTATGGGACCCAGTACTTCAGGGTAGTGTGCTACAGGGTAGAACTCCTGCATATCTGTGGCCTTGTCCACAAGTGTATGGGGAAAATATATGTAGTCACTGGCATGCTGAAGCATAGCATTCAAGAATTGATGTAGGATCCTGGATGCTGATGCCTGTGACATCCCCAGCATTTCCCCTGTTGGCCTATGAAATGTTCCCATAGTTAAAATTCTATGTCCTACACATACATTTGTTTCCATCAGTATTGGTTCCCCAAGGTTTGTACTTGGTCTGAGTTGAGGACGACAGAGGCTGTAGAGTTCCTGTAGTGTGTATTTATCTACCCTGTGGTCAGATTGTGATAAGTTAAATGGGGTCTAAAAACTGTTCGCCTTCTTGGCCGTGGTCTATTAGCAGCAGCAGCAGCAGTAGCATAGGCTTCAGCCTGTTGCACATACACATGAATTAAAGCAACAACAACTACTAACATTCTTTCTGTGTAGACTCCTTTCTATGGCTGTATTCCAATAGGTTTTGCAATTTGCAGGGAAAATCAGCACAAAATTTACATGCTTGCTTTATAGCTTGTTGAATAACTCCTCCATCTTGGATTGGCATACAATTCAGCTGCTTATGCTGTAATTATCACACCCTGGTATTTACTGTGTTTGTGCAGCTCCACACACTATGTAGAGCCACTTACTGAATCTAAAACAGTGCAATATCATGTGCGCATCTTGGCGTGACATGCTCATGGTCTTAGTGGATTGGGTAGGCTTTACTGAATTCAGCCCACAGTATTTCCAAATGCTCAGCAAGGGCATCTCTGTTCACTGTTATCTCCTGGCTGCAAAAAAAAGGAGAGAAAAAGAGAAGAGCATTATGCATACCAGTCTTGGCTATATCCATCTTTCTAATTTTAAGTATTTTTATCTGTATAATTACACAACTGTTGGACTGTTAGCAGTCCTAAACTTATGCAGCCACTGGTTTAGTTGTTCCTGTTTGCACCTTTTCAGGTCATTATAGTGATGCCTGTATTGCTCTCCAGTGCATGGAATGCCAGTTGCATTGGAGACAGCCTTGACCAGATGATTCCCAACCCCAGATATGTATTGAGACCTGATATAGTTCTCCAGCAGTAGCCTACATTTGTAGTGCTTCACAAGCAGTACAAAGATTACCGGGTAAGTCTGACTGGGCAAGATTTCTCGTTTTCAGCGGAGGTCCGGGGAAACAAACTCCATACTAATTAGACAAACAAGAAATGTTTAAACATACAAAATGTTAGTTGAAAGAGAGTATACAACTGTTTGGAAAAACAGGCTAACAATTTGACAAAGTGGAGAGAAAAGAAAAATACACAACTTTGTTAAACGTACTAGTCTCAAAGTATTTAAACATAATTCCACCACACTGGAAAACATAACAACAAGCTAAGCTGAATTTAATTATACATAATGAGGCTCGATGGATTATAAAAGAGTTAATCTGGGTTGGAACATGTACGTATCCAGGACTTGATGAAGTAGGATTTTAGCTGATTTTTGAAACTATGTTTGTCTGTCTGTGTCCTAACATATGCCATGTCCATACAGGCCCAACAGCAAAAGTTAGAGTGTTTTCCCACCAGTTCAAGTTATTGCATTTTATAGCTAGTGTGCAAATCTGAACAACCATGCTAACTACATTTGCTCGATGTTAAATAGAAAGCAAAGAGAGAGAAAGGCAGTTTATGAACTAGGAAGGGTAATGTGACAGTTGACATTCGTTTTTGGTTTGTATACTGCTGTACCTGTTAGTTGATTTAACTTTGCAGACGTATTAGGGGTATAAATTATATTACTTGACAAATGTTTGGTGTCTTTACATGCTGATAAAAGTAATTTGCACAATGTGGGATTCAAACCTATATGAAATAGACAAAACATATTCTTCCACAAAGGGCTTTTTTCATCCTTGCCACAGAAGACATGCTTGTCAAACATGTTAATTAATTATATATACACAGGACAGAGTGACAGGTTAGCTATGTATGTGTGTGTGTGCGCCTGATAAGGCCCTGCTTTATACATCTGTGTGTGTGATTATCATTGAAGTATGAAGTCCATCCAAGGCCAGAAAAGACAATTATAATTACAGAAACATAATTGCCAGTACACATATAATTCATATCAGCTCCAGTGCTATACATAGTTATTGTTATTCATAATTATGTTTACATTGTTCTTTATTTTTTTAATTGATGGGCAAGCATTAATACAATTATGAGTGTGCTAGATTAGAACCCTGGCTCACCTGTATTGTGAGCATCAACTTATACCATTTGCTGCAGGAAAGGTTGGACTACAAGAGTAATTTTTACGTTCATTACTGTGAAGAGTGCTCATTGCAATTGAGACCTTGTTTTTCTGACCTGCTCATTAGCTGTACATATACATTAAAGAGTTGAGTGTTTAACCATGTATGTGTGTGTAATGAAAGTTCCAAAAATAACTGTTTAATTGTAAAACCATAATTCTACCTATACACTCAGTTACACATTCAATATATATATATATATATATATATATATATATATATATATATATATATATATATATATATATATATATGATATCCTGTGTATGTTCAATTTACCTGCTAAAGACAGATATTTCTATGTGTAATTTTTCTAATATTAATTTTATATAAAGTAAACTGGAAGAGCAGTAATAAAATGTTGGGCTTTTCTGTATTAGAACCCCTGCTTACCTGTATTGTAGCTCTTAACTTACACCTGCTTCCACAGGAACAGCTAGGCTGCAGCTGTACATTTTCACATTCGTACCATGCATGTGTGCTGACTGTCACACAATGTATCCATTTGAAATTGACAAGTGTCTCCTTGGTGTCTGCAGGTGTTCTTGACCTGCAGGTGTTGCTGACTGTTGAGCAACACTGCTTAGCAAGTTTGCACGATGGTAAGTAAAAGATGAAACTATGTATTCTTTTTGAAATTGGCAAGCGTCTGTCACTTAAGCTGCAGGTATTTTGGACATGCAGGTGTTGTGGAAGCTTGGTGACCTCAGTGCAAGAGATGTTGTGCAATGGAATGCAAAAGATGTAATAATGGATCTTTTGTGAAATTGACAATGTTTTCTTGTTGTCTGAACCATTGGACTCTGTTTGTGTATAGGTAAGAGATGCATAAACATGACAGGCAAGGATAAACATGGATTATTCTTGTAACTAGTATTTATTAGATTTCATCATTAAAAGATAAATGTCAGACTTGAGCCATAACATTAATATACTAAATACTGTGCACTTCATTGTGTTTTCCAGGTTAGCTACACACTTACACCTGATTCACAGCTGTAATTTATGCAGTCTTTATGATAAAAGTAACTTACAATTACATTTAATGTATTTATCCATTTTACCCTGCTTGTGCTAAGCTGTGAGCTGTGCAAATATTAATATATAAAAAAGAAGACAAATATAACATTACAAAACATATTTTAACAAACACTAATATAATGATGGGTCGAACCAATGCACCATGCAGCCTCCAATAACTCTGAATGTAAAATAAAATTCAAAACTTTGTAAAAATGAGACACATTGTAAAAGCGCTTACCAATTTTATTAAAGGGTTTATTTTTACAAAGTTTTGAATTTTATTTTACATTCAGAGTCATTGGAGACTGGATCATGTGTTGGTTCTACCCATCATTATATTAGCATGGATGATATTTTATGTACTTTTGGGTGAACCATTTCCTCCAGGGACAGTTGCATTTGTTTTGATTCTATTGACTGATATTTGAATACACATTATAGGATTCTATACAACTCTGGATTTGAACTGTCAGACTACTGGACCTACAAAACACACTAAGGGTGTCTTAGTTCTCTTGACAACAGAAACAGCTTTGTAGCAGGAATGAAAATCATTATGCATATAAGCAAATCCCATTTCCAAATGAGTATTATAAAGATATATATATATATATATATATATATATATATATAAAACACTTGTACATTCTCAGTTGTTTGTTCGTGTGTTACTTATATATTTAATGTAATGAATGATCACACAACCATTCATTAGTATTGTTTGCAGCAGTGCAGCTCTGTCTTCCATTTATATTGTGTTCATTCTTCTCTTATCTGTGCTGTACTCTCAAATTTGCAGTCTATAGGGCATTTTGTATTATTGTCCTTAAACTGTATGACAGTGTTACGTGGCAATAAAATACCGTTTTTATTAAAGGAATGAGAGTCTAACTATTAGTGCACAAAAACTGAGAAATGTGTACTGTTTACATCCATTTCAAAGCTTGCCATAATTACTTCTATACTTTTTAAGTGTATCCTGGCTGACACATCCGCTGCATGTAAGAAGTCTGAACTGCTGCTGTGTATTTCTTCTCCCTCCCACTAATCATTCACAGTTGCAATCCATTAGCAACAAACACTGAGGTAGTGGCTACCCTATGTTTACAGCTGCTTCACAAAGCCAATACTTTGGGATTCAACAACTTTAATGACTTCATACCTCATTTGCATCTTCACCATGCTCAGAGGCCTCATTTGCATCTTCACCATGCTCAGAGGCCTGAATCTACACTCTAAAAAGATAACCATGTAGCTAGGGAACGTGAAGGTGAGGAGAAATATGTATGTGGAGAACACTGAAGATGATCACTATTAATTTGGATTTGTCTGCACAGATGCCTTTTGATCTTGCTAAGGTATGATTGTATTTTTCAAGTGCATACTAGATTTGTTCAGATGTTAGTATGAAAAAGATTTTATATATATATATATATATATATATATATATATATATATATATATATATATATATTTAGAAAATGGAACTTTTATCTGTATGCACTTCTTATAAGTTCACTGTTGGCATAGGCATTTTTTTCGCCAGGCATTTTACTTTCAAAGATAGACAACCTTATTAACTTTCATCAAAAATGTTATTGTTACAACTGGGTTGTCTTACACTCTGCTTTGTTGTGCCATTGATATGTAATATCGTATATTGTCAATGACATAGGGTTATTAGGCTTCTAAGATGGTCCATGAACACCTCTAGGGGAGTACTGTGCACAGAGACATGTGACTGGCAATCGCATAAAATTGACTTTTCTGTTCTAAATGTGCATACATCTTGTAAGAATTTATTGAACGCATTTATAACAATTAATTTGTGTGTTAGTCCTTGCTTGGTACAAACTGTCATTTGCCTGTTGAGGGTGGGGGAGCCAAATACCGTTTGTGTGTTGCCACAACAAAAGTTGTGTTCCTAGAGGTTTGCTGTTGAAATTGTATAGTCATCCAGTTCATTTTCTGATAAACAATACATTACTCTATTGTAATTTCTTGTTTTGAATCAAACATTGGTTTGTGTGTGAGTGTAATATGGTACAACCACATAACCTTAAGTGGTTAATATTGACAATACATATGTGTATATAAGTAGGAATTTCTTTATGTGGTATTTATGTGTTGCATCCTTCTCTGTTTTATGACACCTAGTAGTATGGCACACAAGTATAATAATACACATAAACCCCCTTTCAGTGACTTGGAAAATTACATAATGGTATAGATATTTAGGTGCCCCAGTGCATTTCTGCTTGAGATAGGATGTGGGGATATGTCTGACAGAATACAGATTTGGAAACAGATAGTTAATGATGGAAATGCTGTGGGAGGAGGTGCAGCAGGATTTATGATCAAGTGTGTCATAGGATCACTGATATGATTTCATCAGCCTGGAGGAAAGCAGCTGCAGTTGCCCATGAACAGCTGACTACAGAGTGGGGGGTGGCCTGCTAAAAAGCCACCACTGACACCAGATGAAGAGTTCCTGTCCACAGTCAGAATTCCAGAGAGCTCAGTGAAAACTGCACACCAACATGTGATTCATGTTGGTCCTGGTGTTTCTGGGAGGACAAGTATGTGTCAGGAGGAGTTTCCAGGTAAGCTTACATATGTCAATTTATAACTTTTTTTATACAGTAAAATATTGCAAGTAATAGTTCATGCTGTTTTAATTAAATTTTTTGTCACGTTCCACTTTAATAAAGAGATCAAGACAACAAAGACCTTTGACGACCTTTATTGCTTAAACATGAGAAGAAATGCTTCACACTTTCTTAAACATAACTTTCTTTCATTGCACATTGACAAACATGAAATGACCATCCATAATGGCAGCGTAATGCCACTCACCATTGATGAATAAGCAGCATACTCTATTTCCTCACTTATTCACATCCGTCAGGCAGTGTTCAACTGCTCACCTTCATTTCCATCCAAACCACGAGGTGCAAGCAGTGTCCACACACTCGCTTCCACCACTCCAAACTTCCTTCTTCCAATTATACACCAGAGAGGGAACAGAAGAGGGGCAAGCCTGTCCCTTATCTCTGCCCTTGAACCTCACCACAGTGAAACACTCATAGCTTCCAACACCAACTTCCAAATAAAAGAAAGGGAGGGACAGGCAGGACACAAAATGATGCCAAAATGTGGATCCCAGCAAGCAACTCCCCACCTCAAAAGCCCTAAAGACCATCCCCCTAAATATCTCACTTCCTCCCTTCTCCTTCCATAGTTAACCTTTTCATACCCACTCCCTGTAAAAGCCTAACTTTTCTACCAATCTTCTTAACCCCAACCTTCCTTTACCTGCTCCACTGCACCCTACCTTCCCCTTAAAGATGTCCCGTGACAAATTAGTTTGTTTCAAACATCATTTGTTGAACCTATTGATAAATTGATACAGTTAACAACACATTCTTCTTCAGTTTACATGGGCTTTGGGTGAACATCAGCCAAGTTTCAGTTAACAGTATTGTTAATGAACATATAGGCAGAAATTCCAGTCCCTCTGTTATTGGATTTGTGGTGATTGTGGCCTTATTGTTTGCTTAACTTCTTCCAGGACCATCCTCCCTATCAAGGGTGGAGTCATCTGCACATGGTAAACCAAACATTGTTACTTGATTATTAATGACCATTGGCCAGAAATAAGCATTTAACCATATGTGTGAGGTGGGTGTCATGAGTGCGTGTGTATTGCTGTACCATCTGTGATAGTGGCACCAGTGTTAGTTTGTTATCATATAGTAAATTTTAGTGTGGGTATTACATTCTTTCCTGTGTTTGTTGCTTATTATCAAAGGTGATCCTAACAGTGGAAATGTAGGACTCTTACCACCTGATGCCAAGGTATCAGCAGATTCTGATGATGACGGTGGCCAAACAGAGGCCATTTGGAGGATGCAGAGGTTGAACCTGACACTGACAGTGTCTGTGATGGAATGCCTGCTGGGAGGGGGATGACATCAAGTGGACATAGGTCAGCATCATCATCTGATGTTAGCCAAAGTAGCCATGTCTGATCACACTCCCATAGTGGCATGATTTCCACTGCTGTATCAGTGATTAACGTGTCCACATCCAGACATGGGATGCCATGGGTTCATGATCCTGGCTGTACTCATGAGGAGAGCTCATCCAGCAGACATCAGTCACATTCAGGTAGCAGCAGCACATCTGACCAAGGGCATGGACAGGCCAGTGCAACTTCTGGCAGAGCCAGTTCTCAATGTTGGGGATGACTAAAATGAACTATTACCTCTATCATGCATGGCTCTCACCTGTCCAAGAGACCAGGATGTAGAGCTAATGCAGAGCTTGGCTGTGCTCTTGTAGACACTCATAGGTTCATAGGTTCATACTAGGCTATCTGCCCGAGGGCATTTACAAGCCTAGCCCATAGTTTTGTGGCTTACGCCACCCCTTTAGTATGGGGAACTATACCCATTATTTTGCTGTGCCTCTGTCGAGCAGTGACACTGAGGTAATCCCTGGGGTATAGCTGCGATCTCCCATCCATTGGTCAAGATTTCTCTTGAACAAGGCCAGCGAGGTGCTCTGCCTCACATATACCAGGATTTTGTTCCACAGCATAGGGAGTCTTTGGGTGATGAATCTATCCCTCCAGCACGTCCTATTAATAGCCGTGTCGAGGTTTAAATCTCCCGCCCTTGTGGCTCTGATGGATCTAGATTTTTTGAGGTGTAGCATATTCATCAAATCTGGGTTTGACATGGCCTTGTATGTCAGGCAAAGGTCACCTCTGAGCAAGCGGTAAGCGACTGAATAGAGCTGGAGTTCTTTCAGTCGGGCAGCATAGGACAGATTTTTGAGACCCTTTATCCTTTTGGTGAGGAACTTTTGTGGCCTCTCCAGCTGCTGCAAGTGTCGGGTCAGATACATTCCGAATGGGGCATTGTACTCAATCATTGGTCTGATGAGTGATGAGTATAGGGAGACTATGACCTCCCTCAAACACGTTTTACCTTGAGTGCCCATACAGACACACACAGATAACAATTAAATGGGTCAGTCATCTTAGTGGACCATGTAGGTTTTATTGAATCTGCACCTATGTTTTAAATGTTAAACAATTTTAGAGCAATGTCACTAAAAACTGTCTTAATTTTTTCTAGTACTAGTATTAAAATAACTATGGATATATGTATTAAGAAATAATAAACTGCTTTAGGCAAAAACAAATAATTCTTAAAAAACACAAAAGTTGTATTATTTGAGATTATATACTAAAAATAGTTTGAACTGATGAAGCTAAATAGCTAATGTTCTGGAGTGTGGGAAATACAGTTTATCTTATACTAGAAATGGGTATGTGATATTTTAACATCCGATAAGTAGAGCAACTTTTCTAACATTTAAAGCTCATCTCTTGCAACATCTAGCTAGGTAAGAAGTAGGATCAGATTCAGTATGACATAGCTATGCCAACTTCTCCAAATAGTAATGGTTGTTGGTCCATTCCTAACAATATCATGAACCAAGAGGGGAATGACCTCATGAACTAATAATGTAGAAGTGACATGATCTTTTGACTAATGTAACTCCATTATGAAGTGTATTTTTGCTCAAACTCAATGTAGAAATTAGCTTGGTGCACTGATTGAAAATTCAAACTGTTTTTGACACTGGCTTGTTTTGTACCGAATAGTAAATACTATAAATAGATAGTGCTTCCCACTACTCAGGTTACTTTTAATTTAATTTAATTGAAATAATATCTTCATTTTGACATCTGAAGCATAATTTCTAGGAGTTTTATAGTTTTAAAGCAGCAGTCCCCACATCCCCCATTCCTGCCCACCCCTGACTCAATTTCCTTTATAGTTAGCTGCATCTCCTCCATCCACTTCACTAGCCAATCATACAGCACAACACACCCACACCTCTTTAAATCCCCACCCCCTTAGTACTCACACTCTTACACCATTCCTATAGTCTTTCATCACCATCTGAACTAACAATCTCATCTATCTCACACTACTCTAATTACTATTCTTAATATATTATTTCTCCTTCTCTTTTCAACTACATGACTCTCTCTCAGTTCTCACATGCTATCAAAGCACTACTGTTATATACACCAAATCACCCACACTCACTTTATCTCCAAACCACAACACATCTACCTTTACTCACATTTCACCCTCCCTTTCTAACTTCACCATTATTGCCACACATAGATACAAATATTTCCTTACATCTAAACGGCATGTCGACCACAAAAACAAATATCCACAAATGCACCCAATCCCTCCAATAATCAATAGCATATCGTCCACCCCAACCCAGGTCCTAACAATTCTCCTCAAAATACTTGCAATACCACTACCACCTCTGTGGTCTCTTCCACCTCTCCATCATCCATTACTAATACTATTCCCCAAAAAAGACTCACCCTCTCATCTATAAATATTCAAAGTATAGTTAAGAAAAAACAACACACTTCATGCTTGGATCACTCAACATAACCCAAATATACTTGACTTGTGTGAAACCTGCTTAAAACCAAGTATTTCTAATTCTGAAATTCTTCCCCTAGCTACAATATCCTCAGGCATGACAGACTTTCAAAAAGAGGACGGGTAGTCACAATCATGTATTCTAACTGCCTGCCTGTCTCCCCTATCGCTTTTCCCATATCTGTCTTTCTCCCAGTTGAGATAATTTTAGCTGACTTTAAACTTAGCCACCATAAAAAACTTGCCATTGCATCAATTTATATCCCTCCTGGAAATAATGTCCCCATTTTAGAACACTTTCTATCCTAGATATCTAAAATTATCTCTTATGAAACAATCATACTAGGAGATGTCAATACTGACTGGCTGCAGATCAATAAAGAATCACCTTCTACCTATCTCAACCTGTATGGATTCACATAGGTCATCTCTTCCCCTACCCACCTTCATAAATTTTCCTCTACTGGTTCACTTATTGACTGGATACTAGTATCTCAGCCCCAACATTACCATAATCCAACCACTCTACCAGACACATTAGGTGACCACCTACCTTGGCTAGTTCACAGAAACTCTGAACACCTGCATAAAGCACAACAATATAAGGTGACCCGTGATCTATCTAGCTATTCTCCTGACTCACTAAATCACCTCCTCTCTACTATAAACTGGTCCTTTCTTTCTAATCTTACTCTTGATGAAGCAGTTCTACACTTCAACACTTTTCTATCCATCCTCAACTCCCTTGCCCCCACTAGGAAAACTCGCATCAAATTCAGATATGCCCCATGGCTAACTAAAACTACCCTTACACTCATGAAGATCAGAGATAAAGCTTGGAAAACTTGGAAAGGCAATAATACCTCTTCCAACCTTATCTCTTACAGGGAATTTAGAAACAAAGCTAAGAAACAAATCAATCTTGATAAAAAGAACTATTACCAATCCTCACTTAACAATCCCTACTGTAATCCTAAAAAATTCTGGAACTCTATCAATAAACTTCTCTCAGCTGGTACTCCTACCTCACCCACACCTTATTCTGACAAGACTCCTCTGGAAATAGCAATCCTCCTTAATAAGTTCTTCATTGAAACCATTGAAAATTTAACTGTAACTAACTTCTCCACCCATACCTCTTTCAATCCATCTACATCTTCATCCACCTCTGATTCACCTCTCTCAACCTCACTCTCATTCTCACCATCACCTGTTCCCACCTCTTATATCAAGTTGCTTTTAACTAAACTGAAACCTGGTTCACCCTCAGCTGATAACCTTCCTCCATTATTCCTTAAACATGCAGCTACATCTCTAGCGTACCCCATATCTATCTTGATTAATGGATCTATAAAAGAAGGCAAAATCCCTGAAATTTGGAAGAAATTTTTTGTAGTACCTCTTCATAAAGGAGGAAACTCCACTGAGCCAACCAATTTCAGATCAATTGCCATACTGTCTCCTCTCTCCAAAATACTGGAAAAGTGTACCATAAGCAAGTACTTAATCATCTGCTGCAAAAAAAACCTACTCAAACCAACTCAACATGTCTTCCGCCCCACGCATAGCACAGCTACCACTCTTGTATCCTTTACTAATAACATTGCTCAAGTCAGGGATAATAGCAAAATAGCATTAGCCCTCTTTCTGGACCTCTCGAAAGCATTCAACACCGTATCTCATACCACACTTCACCATAAACTCTCCAACCTAGGCTTCTCAAACTCCACCACCTCCTGGTTCTGTGATTACCTCACTAATAAACACCAGGCTGTTTGATGGAACTCTTCCTACTCCCCCTTTCTAGCAGTTAGGACAGGGGTCCCACAAGGATCATTATTGGGCCTACTCCTCTTCAATGTATTTACCAATGACCTTTTCTCATCCTGCCCCCAATCCAATTTTATTCAGTATGCTGATGACTCGACCATCATCAACTCTGGTGACAACATAGAAAACCTTCAATCCCTTACACAAACCTCACTACACTCAGTTGAAAACTGGCTACAATCCAAGCAACTCCTGCTAAATGCAAGCAAAACTAAGCTACTACTTTTCCTACCTAAAAATCTGGAACATGCAAAACAGAACTTTTCTGCAACATCCCTTAATGGAACTAAAATTTCTGTTGACACCCAAACAAAACTCCTTGGAGCAATAATTGATCATGGATTTAAATTCAACCATCACATTCATAGCTAAATTTAAAAAAGCACCAAAATCTAGGTCTGCTTTACTGTCACAAAACCTTTCTTCTCTGTGCATCCAGGCCATCCCTTGCCCAATCCCTGCTTCTACCATCCTTACTCTATGCTTCACCTATTCCTACCCATCTGCAGAATAACCTAATGTCCAAACTAAAAACCACATATAACAAAGTAGCCAGATTTGCTGCAAATCAACCTTACAAATCCCATCACTGCCTCTCATTAAAGGCTTTACACTGGCCTGAATTTTCCAACTCCTTATAGCCCATAATATACTAAATCCTGCCCATCCCTTGCAAATTCTCTAACACTTTATACTCCTCAATGCCCATTAAGAAGTACTAATCAATACTTTCTTGAAGTTCATAAACCAAACAATACCTTTGGGAAAATATTCTATTGTCACTCAGTTGCAAAAAATTGAAACACACTCCATTTAGCCCTTAGACTACTTAAAGACAAAAATGCCTTCAAGAAACAGCTGAAATCTTTTTTTCTATCAAATTGGATATGTTCATGCTCTAAACTAATACTCTAGATACATTCAGGGATAACCTAACTTAACTGTATCACATCTAGATATGTCTCTTACCACTACCTACACATTTGTTTTCCGTCATATTCCATACTAGTTAGCTCATGTTACACTCAGCTCCCATAATCCCTTATTAGTGTTCTTTAATTTATTTATTAACTTCCAAAGTTCACACAACTTTATCTGTATATTTACTTACTTCATGCCTAGTACTTTAATTTATTTATTAACTTCCAAAGTTCACACAACTTTATCTGTATATTTACTTACTTCATGCCTAGTACCTTGGTTCAGCAATGTATCGACCTTAGTCTTACCATATTTCTGCTTAGTTTCTTGCTATACTACGTGAACATTTCCATATATGTATTGTATTGTATTTCCATCCAGTCTATATATTCTTTTATTGCATGTTATGTAATTACTTCAGAAGTATGTATACTTTAAATGTGATCTCTGCTTATCTTTGTTCTTACTATTTGTTTACTTAAACTTTTTTTGGGAGCGTTTCTCCTCAGGTCTCTGCTGACCAAGGGCTTCTAAGAACCCAGACAGACTAGCCCAGTTAACAAATGTAAAAATAAATAAACTAAATAAATAACAAAAAATTGCGCACATGGAACCTGTTGCAATGTTGCATGTGGTATAATTCATTACTGATCATGACAAGACATGAAGAGAAAAAACAGGTAATGCACAGAAATGTGTTAACTTTACATTTTGGAGCAAGGAGACATAGACTTGTGGAATTTTAGTCTGTTTTCATCAGCAACTTGAAATGACAATAGTTCAAAGATTGTTTTAGAATGTATGTGGTAATGTACAACCCAAAGAATTTTATTGCATTCTCAGTGGTGATTTTCTAAGTTAGAATACTTATGAATTCATGTGAAGCCATCTAAGGTATTTTGTCATAATTATAGTTTCAGCTTCTTTAAAAATTTGGGATATTCAATTATTTTTTCACAAAATGGATTCCATTAACTTAAAAGACTTGTTAATTTTTGAATCTATGATGTTAAGACCAGGTTATGTTGTTAGTCTTTTCCCAGTTAGGGGTCGCCACAGTGGAACTCTGGTCCACTAATGATTAGCAGTAGATTTTTATGGTGCTGAGTTGCCAGCCCGACGCCCAACCTTCAGCGAAGGCACACCCATTCACGCATGTCTTTTGGAGGCCACTAAACCATGGGGAGGACATGCCGACTCCACACAGAAAGCACTCCAGATGAGAATTGAACAGGAGAACCTCTTGCTGTGAGGCAGCAACACTACCGCTGTACCACAGTGGCTTACGTTAAGACCAGGTTATACTTATATACTTATATACTTATATAAATTGAAAGATTCAAACTGTTGGCTCTAATGTTTTCCACAGTACACACACACACACACACACACACACACACACACACACACACACACACACACACACACACACACACACACACACACACACACACGCACACACACACACACACACACACACACACACATGTACAACATGTATATATATATTTATAGGTCTACGTTTTAAACTCATTTAGTTGAATTTCATTTCACCTAACTCAGTTTGCTGAAACCTCAAATTCCTGAAGATTCATTTCACTGAATCTCATTTCACTGAAATACTGGCACTGTGTAGAGTAGTGTAAGGCAAGTAAAAGGTATATGCCCTTTTCCCCACTGTAGTGCATTCCTGGAATTAGTATATAGAGTTGGGGGGTATAGGGTGTAGCCCCCCCACCTAGTTTGGGTTTAAATTGTCTTTGAGTTTGCATGTTTATAGTTTAACATGTAGCTTTGAAATTCAGCACTGTAAACTTTCAGTGAAATATAATATAAACCCAAACTAGGTAGGATACTGCACCACCCACACCCCCCACTGTGGGGGCTGTGCCCCACATCCCCCAACAATATATAGTAACTCCAGGATCGCACTACCGTGGGGGAAAGGGCATATACCTTTTAGTTGCCTTACACTACTCTACACAGTGCCAGTATTTCAATGAAATGAGATTCAGTGAAATGAGTTTTCAGTAATTTGAGCTTTCAGCGAAGTGAGCTAAATGAAATGAAATTCAACAAAATGACTTTTCAATGAAAAGAAGTAGACCCATATATATCTATATCTATCTATATCTATCTATCTATCTATCTATATATATATATATATATATATATATATATATATATATCTATATCTATCTATCTATATATATATATATATATATATATATATATATATATATATATGTACATGTGTTTATAATGAATAATCACCAGTGAGTTTATAAAAACACAAAAAACTGAAAAAACACACCAGTGATTACCATTAATCACTACTAAAATCATCAAAAAAGTAATTGCAAATGTAAACCAATAGGTTACTAATTTGTGACTACAAAAAATAAAACAAAAAAAACAGCTTTTAACGTCACTCCCCCACTCCAAGAAATAAAGGTATTCTAACTCTAGGATTGCACAAACTCAAAAAAAGGGCAAGAAACTTTCAATTATGTAATGGTTGATATAATAAACTATGACAGTTACATTATTCGGCAAACTGTATCAGAGACAGAAAATGCCACCGTTTCACCATGAGATAAACTACATGTAGCTCTAACTCATATAGCACTCACTTAAAAACAATAGAGCTAACAATTAGAAACTTTCTAATCAAACAGCTTTTATGAGCAGGAAAACAAAAACAATTAGACTGACTTTACCAAGAAATGTACAAGATTGTCAGTCTTTATAGCATAAATATATTCAGAACTAGCAAATACAAATAAGGTTTGTGTCTTTTATAACCCATTCATGGGGGGGGGGGGATTCAGAAGTCAGAATTAGTTTTTTGTGCACTCTAATTTAAAAGTTGGATTTCCTTGGGTACTAAATATCACAATAAAATCAGTCTCTATACTTATAGTCAAACATAAAAATGATTACCAAGACTCTCTTTTGATACTTAGTGACCAAGGCACTCTACATATACCAACAGTACTGTTTGAGTTGCGCTAGTGCTTTAATATCAAACAGTTGAAAACCTCGGTTTACCATCCACAGATTCATGGATTAGTGGAAATGTTTAATAAAATATTAAAATCCATACTAAGGAAAGTTATTGACATGGATAGTAAAAATTATGACCAGTTGTTACCCTGTTTAATGTTTGCAATCTGAGAGGTGGTGCAACCTTCATCTGGGATTACTCAATTGAATTTCTGTTCAGTAAGCTTTCCAGGAGACTGCTTGACATTGGGAAGAATATTTGAGAGGAAGATAAGACATGTACAATAGTGATAAAAACAGTGACATATTAAGTGTACCTTGTGCCATGGGCTGTTTAAAACCATATCCCCCCAGAATTTTTCAGAGCATGTGTAAATGCATATGTTCTTTTGGATTCATATTCCTGATTGCTTTACCTACGTAATAGATTGTTTTAGTTTTTGTTAATTTATTGTTTAATAAAGCATAATTTGTTTATGTTTGTTTTAAATTTGTGTAGTCTTACGCATCTTTCCAACAAGAAGTGAAACAAAGTTTGTTTACTAATCAATAATAACAAAGCTATCCATTTCATAACATTTCAACCACAGAAGACCACACAAGCTACTGCCATTATAATCTATCAATGTCTGTACCCATATGTTGCATTCACCTGACTGTGTGCATCTTAAATATCTGATTTGTAACAAAAATGTCTACAGTAATGCATTTCAACTTGCTTCACACAAATGGAGACTAATCCTACAAAGACAGACTAAAACTGCTTAACTTAATTATAACAGCAGGGTCAGTCAATCTCAAAGAATTTCTCTGCATCTAGGAATTACATCAGCACTGTTAACAGTGTATCCCTTTGATGTCAGAATATGTTACAAAATAAATAGCAATAACTATTGAAACAGTAGTATTTCAAATCCATTGCAGCATTTAATATTTGTTGTTTGTCTGATCCTTGATCTTCTTCTTTTCCCGGTTAGTTGTCGCCACGGCGGATCATCTGTCCACTCATGATTGGCAGTGGAGTTTTACAGTGTTGAGTTGCCAGCCCGGCACCCAACCTTCCACAGAAGGCACACACTCACACCTAGGGCCAATTTAGCATGCCCAATCCACCTACTGCATGTCTTTGGGATATGGGAGGAAACCGGAGCACCCAGAGAAAACCCACGTGGCCACAGGGAGGACATGCAGACTCTGCACAGAAGGTACCCCAGCCAAGAATTGAACCAGAGAACCTCTTGCTGTGGGGTGACAATGCTAACTGCTGCACCACTGTGGCCGCCCTGTTTGTCTGATCCTTGATAACCTAGTGAAAATGGGATGGCAAGCAGAAGAAAGTTTTAGGACCTTTGGATAGTATTACTGTGTGTCATTTATTTTTTAAATAAATATTTCTTTAATAAAAATAAATAAATAAATGAATAAATAATTTTAAACTACTGGTGTTTTATTTATCACTGACTGTGTTGCATGTGTGAATGATAAACAGCTCAAATGTACAGAGATAAATACTTGCAGTGTCATTGAACATTTTTTATTGAAACTAAAAATGAATACGCATTTTTTTCGTTTTTGTTAGGTTCAGCACATAAACTAACTCAAATAACTTGGCAGTGTTGAATATAACAAAACTTTTTAAAAGAAAATTATTTCACTGCAGATGCTGAGTGGCAGGCCGCAGGAACTCCTGGAGCTTTAGGCACTGGGCAGCCACAGAAATATTCAGTATTATAACTTGCTACTGCATAAAACAATACAATTAGTTTGCAAGATAGGCCAAAGTTGGTGATGCCCATAGTAAAGGAGAAAATGCAGACAGTGCAAGGGAAGTAGAGAGGAGTTTATAATAAGATATGAAATTCAGAGAACTTAACCTACAATATTCGGTATTAGTATTAGCACACTCCACACAAAACACATTTCTAGCTAAGTAACAGCGGCCATTAAAGGGATTCAAAGAATAAATTTAGTGAACTATAATGTTAGAAAGCCAGGAAAGAGAAAGCTAGAGCACTTGTATTGCATTAATGCACTGAAGACACAGAATTAAGTTCTAAGGTAGATTAATTCTTATCAAATGTGCAAAAGCAGCATAAGGTAATCTTAAGAAAGAAAGGGAAATTCTTGGACAGGTTTGGGAAAACTGAACTACCAGAACATAAGATAAAGACACACCCCAGAACTCAGTAAACTTTGTGTAGGCTCTGTGTAGAGCTTACAGTGTATATGATCAACGCTCAGCAGCATGCAATGCATATTAATAAGGTGCTGCATGGCATGCCCCAGTGCATCTTGCCACAAAACCTCTCCGTGAATGTGGGAAGCACTTCTGCATACTACACAACTATACAGATTTACGCAGAATGTCCAGATGTTTGCCTCATATTTTATGCCTGTTACCTATACAGTTGTGTATATCTGGCAAATCATTGCCAACTCCTTGATGACTGAAGGCAGAAAATAATGACAGATGTGAGATTCAGACTTCATACACATCAGAAAATTTATGCTAATGCACAACCTGTTATTCTATGTACTAAGTTTGTAAGAGCAATTGTTAAAACTTGTCCTTATATTTGTCCCTTTGTCCTACCATTATTTGTGGTGCGGTTCAGATGTCTTACTCTAATAGGTTGAGAGCTATGCCCATCCATCTAAGTTTGTAGCCTGCAACAGTTTGACTGCTGGGCAGTTTCTCTCCCTTGACTGATATATATATATATATATATATATATATATATATATATATATATATATATATATATATATATCTATATATATATCTATATCTATATCTATCTATATATATATATATATATATATATATAGATATATATATATATATTAGGATTATTCCTAATTAATATTGCATGTGTAATTGTGTACTGTTCTCCCTCTTTTTTTTTCCCCGAAGTTTGGGTGATGTGCCGTTTGTTTGCACGATGGACCTCCCATGTATTAGACATGACCCAGGCATCCAAAAATGGAAACCAGATGTATTCAATTAATACTGCTATGCATCACTGGGAATCTCGCAAACCTGTTAACAGAGGCTGAGCTATGTGCAGTTAAAAATAAATACTAATATAGGGTACCTTATGTAACTAATCCTGTCACAAATGGTGGTATATGTCAGACTGGAATATAGTTGGTCCTGGCTTCTAGTACAGGGTATGCAAACTTTTTTTATACTGTTGTGCTATTACACCTTATGCAAATAAAAGGCTATATAGTCAAGTGTTGCCTCAACATTCTTGTGGCAAGAGCTGTACATTAAGGACTACTGTAGACGTGGGCCTGGCTTTGAATACTCTGTATTCCATACACATTTTACACTTGCTCCATGGCACGTTATATTTACTTCCACTTACAATACCTGACATAGTTTTGCTGATATGACAAATGTTGATGAACATATAGTTCAGCTCTCACACCTGAATAACAGAGTTGCTCAAATGACTGGATATGAAATAAGCATGAAACTGGATTGCTTAAGATTGCACATTCTCTACTGTGTAAACAATTTGAAAAAGCTGTTCTCCACTTACCATTGCACAAATTAGTGCACTTCATTTCCTGTGTTTGCACGATGGTGATTGGAGCACACCTTTTTCAAATTGATCAAAATGCAGACAGTGCACACTCTCAGTAAGTCAGTTGGTGGAAAAACATGCTATTTCAAGTGGAATTGGTGGGAAATGCACATTTGAGATTGAGCTTGATCTTGTGCAGATAAGTCTGGTGTCACAGGAGAGAGTGTTCACTTTTGGGTGCAATGCTGGGGTGTGCAGGAGTCTTAGATCTTTATTGGGCTCCTGGTTAAGGATCGTGGGCCCCAGCTACTGCAGGGAAACTATACAGGCTCACAATATATATATATCAAGCCAAGTCTAGTTTAGCAAGGGCTCTTTCCATTGCAACCGGTAACCCGCACATTGGAGAACAATGTTGTCACTGTTATGACAACCTCTGTCAGAGGAAATGGGGTACCATTAATCGTTGGATCAGGGAGTGTCAAGCAGGGAGCACCCCACAGATGTGTGCATATTCATTGCATTTATTAATTGCAAATATTAAAGCTGAATATGGTAAAAACTGATATTCATAATGCTTTTTTCCCCTTTCCACAGGTGCAGAGGAGAGAGCAGTGAATGTGAGGTCCCACACCTGGTGATTGGCCAGGATGAGAGAAGCATGTGATATGTAAGCATAATCATATAAAGTACTGTTATTGCAGCCTTAACAGTTAAAAACTGATTGTTTTTTATATCACTCAGTTGTATAAAATTGGGAATGCATATCTGAACTGTAAAAGCATGTATTTTTGCTGAATATCAAGATTTATGACTCATTGTTTTAGTCAGTTCATTGTAAGATTTATGGTTGTCTGGCAATTAATTGATATTGAAGTCACTAAACAATGAGTGTCAAAATGTATGTTAACACAAATCTTATTCAACTTCCCATGTGTGTAAGAACAATATTTAAAATAAGTTCCTAATTATGGGTCATTGTACCCCCATTATTTTATGATCTGTCCAGATATCCTGCTCTAAAAGGTTGAGAGGTATGGTCTGTAACAGAAAGCAACAGTTACACATTCTCAAATAACAGTGAACATAAATCTATCAAGTGGAAAAAGAAAGAGTTATTGCATTATGCTGTATTCCAAAGGGAAAATACAGTATTACAGTAGTCAGTGGTTGTGGGTTCAAATATCACACTCCTCTCAACTCTGGGTTGGACATAGCTTTGTATGTCAGGCAGAGATCACCTCTGAGTAGGCGGTATGCAACCAAGTACAGCTGGAGTTTCTTCAGTCGAGCTGCATAGGGCATCTGTTTGAGGCCGTTGATCCTCTTGGTGAGTCTTTCCAGCTGTTGCAGGTGTCTTGTAAGGTACATCCCAAATGGGACGTTGTACTCTATGATGGGTCTGATGAGTGATGAATAGAGGGGCACAATGGCCCATTTTGATCTGGATGCAAACCATTTTGTGATTAGGTGGGCCACATAGAAGGATTTTCTAACCACTTTGGCAATGTGATTATCAAAGGAGAGACTACTATCTACTTGGGTCCCCAGATCCCTTATTACATTTTAGGTAGGGGGCTACCACCTATGTGGTAGTTTGTGTGTACTTTGTTTTTTCCAAAGGGGATGACTATGCACTTTTTGGATTTAGCTTGAGGCCATGATTTTGACACCAGGTATCTGTCTCAGTGAGACCCTTTTGGAGGATGACTGTGTCAGCCGGAGAGTCAATTTTAGCCCCTAGTTTGCAGTTGTCTGCAAACTTGGTCAGTCATAATCCTCCTGTTCTTGCCTGTACCTTTGAGAAGTATATGCCAAACAGGAGGGGTCCTAGGACTGAGCCCTGGGGAATGCCACTTGTAAACGGTTTAGAGTCAGACCTAGCTCCTGCAACTCTCACCATGTGGGTTCTGTTCTTCAGCCAATTGGCAACCCATCTTGTGACATAGGGATTTATGTTCAGGCTGGTGCGCTTGTCTATAATACCAGAATGGGGAATGGTTTTGAAGGCCTTTGTGAGGTCTAGGTATGAGTGTGTACCATCTTTCCCTCATCTATAGCCTTGGTAACTGTCTCAAAGAAGTCCACCAGGTTTAGGAGGCAAAATCTGCCCTTAACAAAGCCGAACTGGGTAGGGTCCAGTGTTTGGAGGTTCCCAATGTCTCTGTTAATGAGTTCCATGATGATGCATTCCATAGCCTTGCAGACCAAGATAGTCAGGCTTATAGGGTGATAGTTCCTGGGGTTTGTTGTGGATCCACCTTTGTGGAGTGAAATAACCATTGCTGTGCACCACTCTATGGGTACATAGCATGTGGAGAGGCTTAGTTTGAACAGTGTGTTTAGGTGAGGGGTTAGTTTGTCTTTGAGCTCATGTAGGACGCAGCCTGGGACACCGTCCGGTCCCATTGATGCTGTGTTTTTGGCTTTGGAGAGGGCTGTTTTAACCTGCGTGTCTGTGATTTCAGGGGCTGTACATTCTTCTGGTATGGTTATGGGCCCTTTTGGGGGTGAAAGGTGGGTGAAGTTTGCACTGAAACTGTCTGCCAGGATGTTGGCAATATCAGTTGGTTCAGTGTATTTTGTGCCATTCTGCATTAACTCTGAGCAGATCTGAGCAATGCCACTTAGATTCTTGACATAGCTAAAGAATGCCTTGTGGTTATCTTTGGAGTCCTTGGCAATTTTTCTTTCGAAGCTCGCCTTAGACAATTTTATGAGGGATCATAGTTTCTTGGTGATACTGATCAGGGATGTCTTCCCTTCTTGGGATTTTACTCTTTTCTGTACTAGTTTCCTCCTTCTATTGTATAGCTTGTTTATGGCAGGAGTCCACCAGACTGGTTTCCTTTTCTTGGAGGAGTGAATCTTGGTTTTGCTTGGGATAGCATGATCCATGCATTCTTGTAGGTGCCTGTAGAATGCATTAGTAAAGGATTTTGCAGCTTGGACAGTGTTGTCCTTTAACATGGGGCTTTGAAACTTTCAACCTCGGTCTTAAGTAACGTGAAGTTTGCTTTTGAAATGTTTTTCACGGTGGTTTCCTTGTCCAGGGGTGGGGGAGGAATGTGGATATCCAAAGTGATTTGTTTATGGTCAGATCTAACCAATGAGGGGTTGACCTCCGGTGTTGAACACCGGTCACCCATGTTAGTGATGACCAGGTTCAATACGTTGTCACCTCTGGTGGGAATGTTGACCAGTTGATCCAGGGTGTTTGAGTTTATAAATTCTATGAAATGTTGGGTAAGGGAGTTAGTACTTGAGTAGTTCTCCCAGTTAATGTTTGTGTAGTTGAAATCACCCAATATTAGGGTGTTTGGTAGGACCTTTATGCTTCCCAGTGTTTCCAGAAATGTGGAATGGGGGTCCTGGGACATGGTGGGTGATCTGATCTTTAGCAAGCTACAATTTGAATTGCAGTTTTGCCCATTGTTAGTTGCACGTGGATGATCTCTGAAGCATCGTGCTGTGCCATTAACCTGGAGGTGTGAAATTCCTTGATGAATATGGATACTCCCCCGCCTTTTGTATTTCGGTCCAGGTTCTGTGGCTGAAATATATGGTATGAGTTGTAGTCTGGTAGTGCTGGGGTGCTCTCTGGAGCCTTAAACCAGGTTTCTGTTGCTGCACATATATCAATTTTCTCCATACTGAGGAGTGCCTCAAGTGCATGCATTTTGAGGTTTAGACTTCTGGCATTGAGTAGCATTACCCTCAGATTTTTGTTACTTGTGCTATTTACGGTGGTGGGTTTGTCTTTTGAGCCTTGCCTAAAAAGGCACTATGGGGGTGGCAAGAACCTTGGCCAGTATTCGAAAGCCTAAAGGTGACAGGTGCAAACCGTCTCTAGCGAAGCAGAGTGGCTTGTCGAGCATGTCATCCCAGGCGGACAGGCACTGGATCCCCTTTGAATGACACCTGAAACTTAGCCAATTGTTGTAATTGATAATTTTTTCTTTATACCATTGTATCATTCTTAGTGAGGGCAGGATGCTATTCAAGGTCAGGGTCATACCGGCCTGGGCTACGTGATCAGAGAACTCGCCCATGTCTCTTTTCATGTAGTCCAGGGAGGTACGGCTCAGGTCATTCACACCAACATGGACAATGACAGAGTCGTATTTGTACTTGTTCTGGAGTGACCTGAGTGCTTGTGTTGTGTGGCGGATCCTGGCACCCGACAGGCAGCTCACAGTAACCTTCTCCTTATTCAGCCTAGTGAGTGGGATGTCAGTGTGCCTGACTATAGAGTCACCTATTACTAGTATGTTGGGTATGTTATTTTGCCTTAAGGGCTGTGATTGTGTGGCACACTGGTTTTGTGAAGTATGTGTTTCATGGTTTGTGTTGGGGTGGAGGTTGCTTGGATGTCTGCTTTGGAGGTATCTGTTGCTTTTTCAGATTTTTATTTAGAGCCTCTGAGTATGTTTTTGTGTATTTATGTGTGTTTTTTGCCAGTGCTGGTTTAATGGGTCTGTGTGAGACTGGTGCTGTGATGCCAGTATTTTCCTTCTCCTCTTGACTGTCTGATCCAGTCTTGGGTTGAGAGAGCTTAGCCTGCAGTTTGGCTGTATAATTGCATCTCTTGCATGTATTAGTGTTTGGTGGTAGGAGGAGAGGGCTGTCTGTGTATATGAGACAGTTGTAATCTTGTCTCAAAATGCCCAGATTCGCCAGTTGGACTGGAGAGTACACCTGAAACTGCCATTTGGACATGCCTGGATAGGTACAGTGAACTGTTTTAATGAATAGCTAGTAAGGTCAAATAGCCTTGTCCTTCTCTACAGTATAGGGGGGTCTAGTGCTAGGGTTTATAAGTGCTTGCTATGAGTTTTGAGCAAGTGCCGGGCTGATAAATGAATGGCTTGAGTGCTTAAGTTGAAAGCTTGTCTAGTTCCAAGGGAAAAATTGAAAAGGAGACTTTGTGGAGCCAGGAATAGTTATACCCTAGCTAACCGTTGCTGCCTGGTGCGCAAAACTGGGCAAATGTGGTTTTTATAGCAGGGAAATGAAAGAGATAGAAATTATCCCAAAATGGCCAATAAACTACTATTTTCTGGGCTTAAACCACTCCTCCAGGGACAGATAGGTTGCTCAAAGCTCACCTCTCTCACAGGTGAACAGAAAATCTTCCTTCTATCCAAGTAAGGTATGGGCAAACACAGAGATTTGTAATACAGCCCTGAATTCAGCACTAACCTGAAAACTGGACTATACTAGCTTAGAAAGGTGGGAAACAAGTATATATATATATTTTCAGAAAATAAAGCAGATACAATAAAAAACACTTTAAAAGCACAGAAAAGGATGCTTATTGTTATATATCTCAGTTCAGAGTTGTAGTCAATGTCCCTAGTAATAAATTAGGAAGAAACACAAATACAATAAAAGCAAATGAATAAAGTGCAATTTATATATATATATATATATATATATATATATATATAAAACAATAGAAAACTGACAAACCGATTTAAACAAGTCACCCAATTTACCAGAAAAAAAGCTCAAAATTGAGCCCTGTTCCAGCAGTCTTCAATCAGACAAGTTCTAACTGCACACACCCACTATTAGGATACAGGGGAACCTTCTCCAAAAAAAGATGGCCTGGATCCGTGCTCAAGTTATACAAACAAAGCTAGATTCAGCAGGCCTGAATCTGGTCCTATGCTACAGCAACAAGGCACATCAATTTCAGAAAGAAACAGTTCAAATAAGCAGGCACAATAAGCCTGTGACCAGAAATTCCCATCTCAGAAGGGCAGAATCCAGCCTCTCCTCCCACAAGAGTGCAGGCCACAAACCTTCTTAATATAGAATAACTGGTTTGAAGACCAAGTGCTTAAACCAGAACTAATACACTTTTAGAATAGCAGACACTGAGCCTTCAATCAGCAATTCTCAGCTTAGAAGGGTGTAAGCTACCTGTCCTGCCACAACAGTGCAGACCACAAACCTTCTTAATGTAAAACAACCGGTATGAAGCCCAAGTGCTTAAACCAAATGATTTAGAATAACAGTTACAATTTAATCAAGCTACTACCAAGCAGCAATATATGCAGCAGAATAAATAAAATTGAGTACTTTTAAGAAGAGACAAAAGCAAAATAAAGTAGGAGGAAACACAAATACAGTAAAAGCAGATGAATAAAGTGCAATTTTTTTTTAGTAAAGTGCAAGGAGAGAGGAAGGAAGAACCTAAGTGGGTTGGCCTTCTCAAATCTTCTCTTTGTATTAAGTAGAGTGAACACTAGACTCAGAATAGGATATCACTGTATTTGTTATAATTGTTGTTTGTTTGTAATGTTATTTTGTTTCAGAAACATTATCATTGGCCACACTCTTATTCCTTTGTTCCATTATTCTAGATGAATAGTCATTATCAAATCTTATCAGGTTCTGTTTATATTTTAGAGGTGCCTTCCTCCAAGCATATCTTAAAATCAGTTCCTTGTTCAAGTATAAAAGAAATTTGATAATTATTGACATACTAGGAGAGTTTGAGTTACTGGCAGGTTTCCCAAGAGCTCTGTTCACCCTTTCAATGCCAAAGGAAAGCCCTTCTTTTAAATTTATAAAGTCAGGGTTCCAGCTTGATAAAAAGGAAATAATACCCTCTAATTCTGTGTTTTCAGGTAATCTGAAAATCCTGATGTTATTTCTCCTCTTCCTATTTTCCAAGTCATATACTTTATTAACCAACCAAGTGTTTTGTTTAAGAAGCAGTTATTTCTGTGTTTCCTCTTCCTTATGTCTGCTTTCGAAGTCATTTAGAGAAACCTCTACTTCTGTTTAAATGAACCAGTAAGAAAACTTCTCACAGCACCAAGTAACACAGTACAATTTTTTGAGCGCTTTCGTCAGCATCAATCAGATGACTTCTTCAGAATAAAACAACATTCAACTACAACTATTTTATAATAAAACAAGTCACATGACACTAAGATTAATGAATAATAAAACCTGTTGAGTGGAATTTAAACCCCCACAACATTAAAATATTAATATTAGCAATGAATGTGTTAAAACATTAGCACCAACAAAAAACACAAACCAACATTTATATACACGCATAAACAAGACATCTTATATAACTAAAACTAAAATAAAATAAAATCATTGTGTGAAAAAAAAACAGCAACCTCCCGATACATATAATCTAATACCCTAGTGCATTTTGTAATCAATTAAATCTGGTAAGACTGTAGTTTTAAAACACTACTTAAACTAAGGGTGTCATTAAGACCTGGAAGTTTGAGGGTGTTGAGTTT
>NC_056735.1:211285486-211305486 GCF_019279795.1 Protopterus annectens
ATGTGGGATGTGCAGGGTGTGTACTTAATGGAGAGCAATGTATGTGGTCTTGTGATGTGTTCCCCTCTTCTTGTCTTTCAGGACTGATGTACAGATGGAGGCATCTGCCTTTTTCTGCAGCCAAGAATGACGTGATAGTTGACAGCCTCAGACTGCACCATAACATCCTGCTGTCCAGGAGTCACCAGAATTGGGAACAACGTGCTGTACTGTGGGTGTTGCATCAGTAAATCAAGTAGGGCTACAGGAAAGAAGCTACAAGCAGGTCTGACAGCAGGCCACCGATATGATAAATGCTACATGGCAAAGGGCTGCAGCTGTGGCTAGGGACTGTGCTGGTACCAGTGGAGGGTCTGTAACAGAACAACCACTCTCAGCCACAGAGGAGTACCTGGCAAACCTGGGTTCAACCACCAGCTCGCAAGCATCCATCACCCCATATATTGTGGAGATTGTTGGCACAGACTTTACAGCAGAGGAGCATCCAGGTAAGCCTCCTGTGGTCATCACTTTAATACTCTAGCAGTCATAGTGTCAGCCTCTGCATACCTGTACATGGATGTCAGATCAATCTCCATTTGGGAGGGGATCTGTAATGCACTCTTGTGCACACATACTCAGAATGTCAGCAGTGTGGGCAGTATCACAGTTCGTACTGTACATGTTGATATACTCACATATTATCCTGTAACAATGCCACATTTGTGTTTGCTGACAATACCTCTCCCCCAAAATTC
Organism: Protopterus annectens; assembly: GCF_019279795.1. Taxonomy (NCBI): domain Eukaryota; kingdom Metazoa; phylum Chordata; order Ceratodontiformes; family Protopteridae; genus Protopterus; species Protopterus annectens. The sequence continues at coordinate 211,286,224 of NC_056735.1, forward strand.
CATAGCTACACTTGGTGTGGCCAGAGTCCAACATCCTGTTGCCGGTGAGTGTGAAATTGTTTTGTTATGGCTCATATATACCATACAAATGTTAAGGGCTGCTGGTTTTCTGTGAACACAACTGTTAAGCTTAGCCATAGTACAATACTTGTATGTTCAGTTTTGGAGGGGTTCACTGCAGTGCATTGAATTGGTAATCACAGTAGCATATTTGCAGGAGCTGTAACATATTTGTACATATTTTTATGAAGGTCTATGCTGTCTGCTATACAGGGGGCGATAGTATGGTGGAGACGAGTGCACTGTGTTTTAGGTGAAGGTCCGTCACATACATTGACATATCACATATCTCACATGTGTATAGTACTGGCAACATTAACTGGATGTAGCTGCAGTGCATGATATTAAGGTCCTGGCTTGTCAGTGTCTGTTGTGATCTGCTTGTGTGTTATGCATGGGATCAGAAATAAGGTGTGGTATGTATAATGCAGTTGTGGTGCCTCACCTGTGTGTGTGTGTGTGTGTGTGTGTGTGTGTGTGTGTGTGTGTGTGTGTGTGTGTGTGTGTGGATCACCAGATATAATAGTGCGGGTATTAATGTAGCCATGTTATCTTCCTCCTCACAGGTGACTATGGGGGTTGGAGTGTTTCCCATCACAACCTGATGTCAGTGTCTCATCAGACTCTGATGATGATGGTGGTCATAGTGAGACACAGGTGGGGTTTTTGGGGGCTGAACCTGTCCCATGGGTTGACATCCCACTTCCACCCCTAATGTCACCGCACACAGTCAGTATGCCCACACATACCCATTCCCCCTGTAGCCATAGATATTGGACAGTCAGAGTGTGGCAGTATTAAACAGGAGAGTGTGATGACTATGGCATCTGTGACTGTAGACACTAGCCATAGTCAAAGAGATGGCAAGGTCCCACAAAGGCAGATTGACATGTGTGCTCAAAGGAGGGACTGCTGCCTATCCACCACCTGTCACAGATGTCACATCATGTTTTGATCCATCATGGAGGCACAGGTATGTTCCCAACGCAACACCAGATAGATGCTCAGGATCATGGATGCATCATTCTCTGGCATCCATGACTCCATCCACAACATTGGTGATGCCATGCATCATTTCACTGATGTAGTGGACAGACGGTGGGGTGAGATATTGTAAGTCCTTGACCATGCATTATCTGTGCTGGAACGTGTGGTGGGAGTAGGGCATCAGACACATGGACGTAGGTCAACAACATCAGCTGAGAGTCCATGTGGCCATGCACAGTCACACTTCCGTAATGGCAGTACCTCCAGCACTACAGATGGGAGGGTGCTGTCCACAGCACAGTGTGGCAGGCCATGAGCATGTGGTCATGGGCAGTCCCATGAGGGACACAGCCCCAGCAGACACCAGTAACCATCAATAAGTAGTACAGCATCCGACCCTGGGCATGGTGGTGCCAGTGCCACTCCTGGCAGAGCCAGTTCTCGTGTTCATGGCCAGAGATGATGAACTGTACATTTTACCATGTACAGACCACAGCTGTCCAACATACCCTTGTGTAGGGCTAACACATGGCTTGACTGCGCACATGCACAAACTCACACATCACTGCCACATGCAGGTCACCAAGAGACACACACACAGCTCCTCTCCATGGTCCAGCTGACCAGCACCCCTCCTGACACACACACACACACACACACACACACACACACACACACACACACACACACACACACACACACACACACACACACAATGTCAACTGTGTGGCACAGCCTAGGCCTTTGGCCACCCCACACCACACCCTGTGCAAGTGATGATAGCTGTACCACATCCCTGACATCCATATCAATGCAGGGACATGCAAATATGTGTCTAATGCACAGGGTGACTATAGTACATTTAGTGACAGTTTGTAGTGCAGTAGTGTTATGCCCTGAAAGGTGCTGTCTGCTGGGATGTGTCATGAGTACACATCAAAGTGTATGTACCTTTGTTCCATGATGTTGCATTGGTGGTAGAATTTCTGATGGACTGTTGTCTCTCAGACCTTTTTCTGTTTCTGTTCCAGGAGTCATTGTGCCTACTCTGTGAAGATCTGGGGATAATACAGTGTGTCAGGATGACATGGTGGCAAAGAAAAAATGTGACTTCACCAAGGTATGGCTGTATATGTGCATGGTTACCTAGGAGCGTATGTGTAGAACAGTGTGCCAGGGACAATGGGGGCAGACAGCGTCATTTTGCATGTGTACCCCATAACATGGCATAATATCCTTGATACCTGTGACCTGGGAGTTCAGTAGGATCATAGGTTCATAGGGTCATAGGAGGTTACTAGACTAATGGTGCTGGGGCCCTTACAAGTCTAGCCATTAGTTTATCCCCAAAAAAAAACATCAGCCAGCACCTGTTGCCCTGTCAATGAGGGACACAGGTGGACCCCCTGGGACAGATTTGTGGTTTCCTATCCCCTCATCAAGGTTGTGCTTGAAGAGGGTCAGCAAAGTACTCTGTTTGATGTGTATGGGAAGTCTATTCCTGAGACATGGCCGCCTCTGGGAGACAAACTTTTCTCTCCAGCAGGTTGGGTTGATGTCACATATCAGACTCAGGCCTGCCATGCAGGTAATGTGCTAGGAGTTAGACTTATGGATATGGAGCAGCTGTAGTAGGGTAGAGTCCAACATTGCCTTGTAGGCTAGACACAGCTCACCTCTGAGCAACCTGTCTGATACAGAGTAGAGAAATAGTGATTTGAGCCTGTCTGCATGGGGCAGGTGTTAGAGGCCATGGATTCTCTTTGTGAGGTATTTCCATGGCCTTTCCAGTTGGTGCAGATGTCTGGATAGGTACATACCAAATTGGATGTTGTAGTAAATTATTGGTCTACGGAGTGAGGACTGTAGAGAGGTAATGACCACTTTTTTTTCTGGATGCAATCCCTTTACTTATGAGATGAACCATGTAAAAGTCTTTTCAGACCACTGCTGCTACATTATGGTTGAATGCGAAATTATTATCAACCAGGTCTCTCAACACAGGTTGTATGTTTAGGGGGTTGCCATTGAGGTGATAAACAGTGGGGCTGTGTCTTTGCTGAATGGTTTAACACACACACATGCACACACACACACACACACACACACACGACACATACACGCATACACACACCACTGGCACACAGACACAGACACACACACACACACACACACACACACACACACACACACACACACACACACACACACAAGTTGCTGGTCTGTCTAGCTGTATATACTATAGTGCTATGTATGTGCCATGGGGCTATTGCGCTTGGGGAGTGTCTAACTGTGTTTCAAAGGTGGATGACATCAGTAGGCCCTAAAAAGGTTGCCAATGGGGAGGATAACAGGCTCTTAAAATGGTAAAACCATTGTACACACACAGGCAAGACAGCCACACTGCTGTGAGGGGTGATGCTTACAAACACGCATAAAGTCACAGAGTTGTTGGTTTTGAGATTACAAGATGATTTTGAGACTACCTATTTAGTTATATTTACTATAATGCTATGTACTTATTGCATGTGCCAAGGAGCTTATGTGCTTGAAGAGTGTCTAACTGCTTCTAAAGTGGATGAAAAGTTTGCCAATGGAGGGGTTAACAGACCCTTAAAATTGTATGACCATCACACACACACTGCTGTGAGAAGATATGCTTACACACACACACATACACTCACAGAGTTGCCAGTTTTAAGATTAGAACCCCTACCTTTCTAGTTATATATACTATAGTCCTATGTACTTATAGCATGCACCATGGAGCTTATGTGTTTGGAGAGTGTTTAACTGTGTTTCTAAGGTGGATGACATCAGCAGGCCCTGTAAAGTAAGCTAATGGGGGGTTAACAGGTAGGCACAGGGTCTTCAAATGTATTAGCATTGCACCCACATAGGAACGACAGACACACTGCTGGAAGGGGATATACTTACACACATGCACACACGCACACACACACACACACACACACACACACACACACACACACACACACACACACACACACACACACACACACACACACATAGAGCTGCCAGTGCTGGGATTATAATCCCTACCTCTCTATTTGTATGTAGTACAGTGCTATATACTTATTGCATGTACCACAGAGCTTATGTGCTTGGGGAGTTTCTGCCACTGCTGTTGGGGTGGATGACATCAGCAGCTGTTGACAGGGAGGCCAATGTTGTGGAGGACGCTAGTCACAGGGCCATAAAATGATTGACCATTGCACAGATATAGGCTTGATGGGAATGTCTATACTGCTGTATGTGGAATATCTACACACACACACCAACAAGGTGCCTGATGTGAGATTAGAACCCCTACCTACCTACTGTTACACACTACAGCTCACAGTACTAGATGCACATGCTACTAGTTACAATTAGTGCACAAGTGACTGCAACACTACATCACTCTACACCTTTCTGTGTCTCTCTCCCGCTCTCTGTCTCTCTATATATAATATATATATTATGTATATATATGTATCTATATAAAAATCTACAGATACATATATATCTATATGCGCCACATACTGATAGATAAAGGTAATCATGTCAGATGGGGATAGGGAGAGACAGTTAGGTATACATATCTGTCTCTATGCACAGAGATATATTGATATCTCAGTTTTTTTAGGCAGATGAGGTTTCAGACATGGTCTGAAATTAGCTATGTGTAGGAGCATGCCCAGTGTGGCCATCAGTACATACAAGGGGACTCCAAGCCAGACCTACCTGTATGCCAGTCCGGGATTTTGTGAGTTACAGTCAGTTGGCAGCTGCACCTGATTTAGTAGTCCAGCATCTCCCTGGTATAATGCCCAAGGGATTCCCCGGCTATGTGCTGCATGTAATATCTGACTCATACCTAGGGTGTGTACAGATTGTATTAGACTGAACAGGGTTTTATATCTTATGTCTGGTACATTTTACATAGCAATGTGATTTCCTGGTACATCAGTGGCAAATCATTTTAGACTGACATGAGGAACTGCTGACAGACATTTGAGTTGCTGACTGCATACACAGCAGGGAACCCATGCTACTGCATGACCTATTTTCTGCACTTTCTACATTTGTCTGGCAAGTAGTTCATCCTTCTCCTTATATGTGGGCCTTTGTCCTGCTCCTGTTCCTGGCTTTGTCCATAGTTCCTGCTTTATGTAGTTCTAGGTATGCTGTGACTGGGGTACAATATGCAACACCACTCACAGGGTTACAGACTTCACACCTCTTTCTGTACCTGATTTGCAGGATGTCCAGCATTGTACCCCATATGTCTGCTCTGGTCCTCAGACAGTGTGTGTTGTTTTTGGCATTATAATGCTACATGGTGCCCATACCTCTCAACCTCTTAGAGCAAGAAATCTGGGCAAAGCCATATATAAAAGTGGGACAAAGGCCCAAAAATAGGGACAATTTTTAAATATTGCTCTTACAAACTTAGAAAGTTGGTAGAATAACAGGTTTTGTGTCAGAAAAATATGTATTAATGTGTGTATTAGTAATATGCTTAGTGCATTTAGAGTTTGAAAAGGGTTAACACATTTTATTCTAGTTCATACTACATAAATCTGTACAAACTGCAGATGCTTTCTGACCTTGTATTGTTATCTAAAATCTTTGCTTGTGCCTTGGAAATTTATTGAGAAGCAGATGATTTCTGCTTGCATTAGGAAAATGCAAATGTTATGTAACTTAGACAAGGAGTTCTGTTTGTGCTGTGAGAAAGTACACAGCTGTAGAAGCTAGAGATAATTAGGACAAAGCCTGCTTGAAAATATGAACTGCAATCAGCATTTGCTTGTATCTGAGTTAGAACAGTACCTTGAAATGTAACACTGTACAATAGAAGGACTGTAAACGGATTAGTGCCCACCAAGGCCAGGTTATTTTTCTCAAAAAGTTTCTCACAAATCTAGTCATGTCAGCAGAAAATCTGAGTAACATCTGCTGTAGAACAATACTGAAAGTTGTGTTTGATTACATCAGCCATAGAAGGCCATGTCTTGTAAAACAGCATAAGAATAGCATGTTTCCTGTTAGTAGTTAGACAAATCCTTGTATTTGCATATTTTTGTCTCCTTGCAGCAAGTTATTAAAGTGCCTTAACTGAACCTTATGTGTATTGGTCTTTGAAGTTTTTTCCTTTGACAGATTGGTCCTTTGGACCGGAAACCCTCACTTCACCTCGGATCAGACAGGCCAGGTGGCTTGAAATCGTACGGGGAAGAAACCACATCGGTTCTTCTTATTTGAAAAGCCCTCCGACTGAATTGTTGTACAAAAGAGGCCAGCCACTTTCTGATCTGCGACTCAAGGACGGGTTTACTCGAACCAGGTGATCAATCAAGAAGGCTCAGGTAAGGTGAATTTACCTTTTTTTTTCCTGTTTTAGATTAGGGACTAGATTTGCATTGTTTTTGTCAGGACTATTATTATTATAAGTCAGGGACAAAAAAGATTGCTGTCTTGTCATAATCAGGGAAACAGAGCAGGTAGGCAGTCATTCTGAAGAGGCTATAACAAAAATCCATGGTACCACGTTAAAAAATAAGGAGTTATGCAACGATTAAAAGGATAGAACAAAATGGGTAATAATTGTATGAAAAGATCCCAAAATCTGCCGTTAACCGAAGACGTGAAATACATGCAATCACAGCGTGCTGATAATATTAAATACTACTCAAAATGGGTTAATAAGTATGAATTTGATGGTAAACTAGAAAACTCCTCACTTGTCAAACTTGTCAAACAGCTTAAAACCGAATCTAAAGGTCGGGTAAAAAAGCAACGTCAATTAGGAATTCCTCAGGCACACAGGTGGATTGAGGAAGTAAACTGAAGGGAACAAAAGAATAATAATTCAAAAGCAATGTTTTTAGATAAGGAGGACAATAACTTAGTAATAGTATCAGCCTCTCTGCCTCCCTTACCAGAATATGAAGCAAGTGGACAAGTTAGTCCACCTCTGTGATATCCTGCTGTCACTGTAAATAGAGACGCTACAAAAGCAAAACTGTTTATTAGAGATCCCGTCGAGACCAGGTCTCGAACACGGGCAGAAAACTCAAAAGGGGACATTGAGTTATATCAAATGGGTAGGAATTCACAATCTATGAGTGAAGAAGAAATATGCCCACTTATAGAAGTGCCTAATCCTCAGGCAGGACAAGAAGGTCAGGACCCAACTATTCTAGTGTATAGACCCTGGACTCCGGAAGACATCCGGAAAGCCACTGAGGGAATTCCCCATCCAAAAGTTAATTTTAGAAAACTTTTACAAGATTTGCAAGGAATGAGGCTAAGTTATAATTTAAATGGAGAAGAGGTAGAAAAAGTAGTCAGACAAATTGTGGGACCAGATTGGCACATGATTAGTGGTGACTGGAATCCCTGTGATGCTGCGCTCAGGCCCCTCCCACATAGCAGCGCAGAGTTAGACAACAGAGTGAAAGGTCTTACAGACCGAATCTCTGAGAAATGGAAGCCTAGGGCAGACTGGACTTGCATTAATCAATGCATCCAACAAGAAGGCGAGACTGTTGACAGATATTATGCCAGACTATTAGAATGTTTTAATAACCATTGTGGAATGCAGGTTCCTGAAGATCAGACACACAATTCCCCATATGAGCAGCAATTAAATAATGCATTTTTGAAAGGCAGTATTGCACCCATAAGCAGTTTTATCACAAAGCACATGGTAGATCATCGTACAAGCAGATTACAGTCATTACTTGAATATGCTAGGCATGCCGAAAGGCATTTTAATAGCAAAAAGAAAAAGAAAGCCCAAGTATTTTCTGTAGAAGATGGAGCAGAAGTTTATGTAGTACAGCCCAGGAAAAAAGGCAAGAGAAATGCCCAGGGAAACAAACAATCTGACCAACGATCAGAGGACTTTGAAGGGCGAAAGAAAAGGGGTGAATGTTTTAAATGGGGTAAAAAGGGACACTTGGCAAGGGATTGCAAGAAAAACAAGAAGGCAACCACAGAAGACAAGGAGGGTGAGGACTGACTATATGATAGTCAGGAATCACTAGAAGGGGATAGCAGAGGAATGACAAATGAGAATGTGATAGAGGGAGTAGAGAATGTGACAGAAGAAATAGAGGAAGTGCAGGAAGTCATGGATAGTGAAGAAAATGAAATATTGGATTTGGCTTTATTGAGCTTAGAGCTCTATTTAGCAGACATGAAACCAGAAGTTACACTCCTGGTAGAAGGGAGGGAAGTCAGATTCTTGTGTCACTCAGGGGCATCACGGACCCTGATACATCCCTCCAAACTGCCAGAGAACTCAGAGTCACCTGATTACATATTAGTGAAAGCAGCTAATGGACAGCTATATCGGGAGCCCCTCTCCCATAATATTGCAATAACTGATCTTGTTTCATGATTGACCCAAAAAAGCAAAATTGTTGTTTCTGCAAAATGCCCAGTAAACCTCTTGAGCAGAGACCGTATGCAGCTATTTAGTATAGCAGTACTTCCGACTATGCAGGGTATGGAAGCACAACGACAAATTGATACCTTTGCAGTGCAATCGGAGGGTGAAATGTTTTATTGGTACAGCCAGGACTTGGTTACGACTGGTCCAGGGGCAGTAACCGAAGAGTTGATGAACGTAGCCATCAGCAAGTTCCCCTCCCTTGACATTGATAAACAGCATTTGTTGCACTGTACTCTGTATTATTGTAACACGCCAGGACCTGATAAGGAATATGAGCAAGAATTGTTTAGAAATCGTGCAAACAGATTGATATTATGTAATCTGTACTGGGACACAGAAGGGAACAGTGTAGTCAACTGTTCATTGCCCCAGGAGTTCTTTGCACTTTATAAATCTAATCGATTACCACATGTTAGCTTAACTAAGGATAAGAATGTGAAATGGGTAGACTTGGGAGAAAAAGTCACAAAATGGGAAAAACAGACAGAGTTAGAACTGTCAGAACAAGGAATACAAAGGCAGAAGTTGAATTGGATAACTCAGACCCACCCAGCTGTACACTTGCAGTCTAGCAAGGACAGCTGATTAACACTCCTATTGAAGAAGGAAGAGAATGCCTTACAAAATATACCAGAAACCCTTTGGTCAACAGGAAAGTCAGATGTAGGACTTATTCGTACAGCAGGACCAGTTACTATTACACCAAAGTCAGCATTTACTCAGAAAAGACAGTATCCCTTAAGAAAAGATGCAGAGGTAGGAATCAAACCTATTATAGCAGCTTTACTTAAGGAAGGGGTGCTGGTGGAATCTCCTGATTCATCATGTAATGCACCCTTATTTCCTGTCAAGAAATCGAATGGAGAGTGGCGTATGGTCCAAGATTTACAAGCTGTAAATGACGCAGTAATACCAAGGGCACCTACGGTGCCAGACCCACACACCCTGTTGAATGATTTAAAACATCAACAAAAATATTTTTCTGTGGTAGATATCAGCAATGCATTCTTTTCAATACTGATACACCCTGACAGCCAATATTGGTTTGCATTTACTTTTCAGGGAAAAAGGTATACATATACGTAACTACCACAGGGATATTGTGAAAGTCCGACAATATTCTCACAAGAAATGGCAAGCAACTTGGTGGGATTTATCCCACCAAGAAGTAGTCAGATTTTACTTTATGTTGATGATATCCTGCTGGCGGCCCCCACCCAGCAAGATTGTAAAGAAGATACCATAGCACTATTACAATTTTTAGCCACTGAAGGACATAAAGTGAACAAAAATAAACTGCAGCTTTGGAAAAAACAAGTTAAATACCTAGGATATGTAATATCCAAGGAGGGTAGGACATTAGATGAGGACAGAAAAGTAGCGATTTTGCAAGCACCAAAACCCACTACCAAGAAGAAAATGATGTCCTTCCTGGGTACGACTCATTTTTGTCGGAGTTGGATTCCAAACTATGCCTTGGAATCTGCACCACTGACTAACCTGATTTATAAAAAGCCTATGGCAGCACAGGATTTGTTACAATGGACACCAGAAGCAGAATTTGCTTTCTGCAAACTGAAACAGTTAATAGCGTTCTCATTAGTTTTGGGATTACCAAACTATCATAAACGTTTTTTCCAAACTGTAGATTGTAAGCAAGGTTATATGACATCAGTGTTAACACAGCAGCATGGGGACAAGCAATGCTCTATCGCTTATTATTCATCACGACTGGACCCAGTGGCACGGTCTTTACCTCACTGTGCACAAGCAGTAGTTGCAGCTGCAAGGGCAGTACAGGCTTCGGCCTCAGTAGTTTTGTTCCACCCTCTCACATTGAGAGTGCCTCATGCAGTCACAATTGTTTTACTGCAAGAGAAGGTAGCATATCTTTCTCCTGCTATGCATCTTTCCTGTATGACTATATTGTTGAGCCAACCTCATATGACAATTGAGCGATGTATGACTTTGAACCCTTCTACCTTGCTCCCAACCCCTGCAGATGGCACACCACATAGCTGCCTGCAGGTGATTCAGCAAAAGACACTGCCTAGAAAAGATCTTACGGATGTCCCCTTGGATGATGCTGAGGTGACATACTACGTGGATGGCTCATGCAAAAGGGGTCCTGCAGGACAGAACCTAGTAGGATATGCAGTAGATTCTGATACTGAGATTATAGAAGCGAAACCCTTACCACACAATTTATCTGCACAGGCAGCAGAATTGATTGCCTTGACACGGGCATGTACCTTAGCAAAGGGTAAATGTGTGAGCATTTTTACTGACAGCCAGTACACTTTCTCTACTGTGCATGTTTTTGTGCAACAGTGGAAAAATTGAGGAATGATAACATCTACTGGCAAACAGATCAATCATGCACAGTTTATTTTAGATCTTTTAGAATCTATTCAGTTACCTCAGAAAGTAGCTATCTGTAAATGCACAGCTCATACCAAACAACAGGACAGGATTTCAAAAGGCAATGCGAGAGCTGATACAGCTGAAAAGCAGGCAGCTTCAGAAGTATTTCATTTGAGTGAGGAATTACAACCCTCTGAGATTTTAGACTTAGAAATGTTAAAGACTATGCAGACACTTACTACGCAAGTTGAAAAACAAAGATGGGTAAAACGAGGAGCAATTCTCGAAAAGGGGCTGTACATCTCTAAAGAAGGGAAACTGATATTGCCGTCTAATTTGTTTAGATATGCAGCTTTGCTGAGCCATGGGCAATGCCATGTCTCAACAAGGGGGATGGTACAGCTGGTGAACCAAGTGTTCACGACATATGAATTCTCAAACTACTCTAAAAAATTTTGTTCGGTATGCCACGTTTGTAATAAACATCATGCACAAGGGGCGTTAAAGCCCAAGCAAGGGAGTTTCCCTACACCACCGTATCCGTTTCATACTATCTTTATGGATTTTATAGAATTGAATAAATGTGAAAATAAGAAGTATTGTCTTGTCATTGTAGATATGTTTTCCAGATGGGTGGAAGCCTTTCTGACTAAAAATCCAGATGCTGCAACTGTGGCCAAAGTTCTTGTTAAAGAAATCATCCCTAGATTCGGCATTCTGAAAAGGATCTACAGTGACAATGGCACACACTTCGTAAACCAGACCATACAACAGTTAAGTAGACATTTTGGTATTTCTTTAAAAAATCATTGTGCGTATCACCCACAATCTGCAGGGTGAGTAGAGAGGCATAATGGGATTTTAAAGAGTAAGCTAAGGAAGTTAATAGTAGAAACACAGAGAAACTGGGTGTACTGTCTGCCCCTGGCACTGTTGAGCATGAGAACTGTTCTGAATGCAAAAGGATTGACTCCTTTTGAAAAATTATTTGGAATGGCTTATTATATACCTCAGTGGAAATCTTTCATGCCCGCAGACCAGGAAGCTGACAGTATATTAGCTGAGTATATGCGAAGCCTGTTAAATTCTAAACATTTGTTGCAGTCAAATTCTGTTTCAGATAAAGAATGAACCAGACCGTCAGAAGTGGCAGTGCTCCCTGGTGCCTGGATCTGGGTGAAGACAGTAAATAAAAGGAACTGGGCATCACCAAAGTGGGAAGGTTCATATCAAGTTCTTCTGTTGACACCCACTGCAGTCAAAATTGTGGAGCGCGCCTCCTGGATCCACCTGACACACTGTAAATTAGTCAAAAACTTTGAACTGGACAGAAATCTTGTCACATGCCAAGAGTAAAAATGATAGAGTCCAGAAGAAACAGGAATGCAGAACAACCCTTTCCTCAGAAGTATTGCATAATCATCCTGTTAACTGTACTAGTGATAATAATATTTTTGTTGTGGCCTTTCCTTTTCCCAGCCACACAGACTGAACTGAATAAATGTGAAGCGTTACTCATAGACTGGCATCCAAATTTTAACACTTACCAGGCAATTAAATATGTGTATGCTGAGACTTTCAATGTTTCGAATTGCTGGATTTGCACAGCTTTGCCGACAGCATACGGGGGGTTATTAATGACTACGGTCCCCCTAGGGATCAATGAGACCTGGGAGAACTTGATTTATGATACCTTGACCATTACATCACAAGATAAAATAGCATTACACTTGTCTGTTCCACAAAAGGGAACTGTGTGTTTTTATAAAAATGATACTTTTCAGGTGGGCTGGAGCAATTGCAATGTGACTGTTCCTTATAAATGTTACACTAAAGGTAACCATGTAGATTTTTATTGTAATATGAATTACGATTCATTTATTGGACTGATGCACAAAACAATTGATGAAGTAAAACATAATTCTGTTCTTTATAAGCAACTGTCTATAACTGATAGAAAAATGTTTCATGCAGGGCGAGTGTATATTCATAGCAAGGTCACTACAAAAGTAGAGGACTGTTATTTTGTGTGTGGCAGAAAGGCATATAAATGGTTACCTGAGAATTGGTCCGGCAGTTGTTTTTTGGGTTACCTGGTTCCGGCCATACGACACACTGCAGTTTTGCCTCGAGGAAAAATTCAAAATGTCCGAGAGGTCATCAAGAAACCTGTAAATCCAGTGAGACAAATTGATGCGTGTTGGAAAGACCATCATTCTATAGGCAAAGGACTGACACACATGGACTTGAGCGATAGCGTTATATCATGGGCAGGTATATTACCAGCATATGGAGCAGTGAAATCGATCTGGGAGCTGAGAAAACTGTCAAAACTTCTCGAAGTAATATGTAATGCAACTTTTTCCGCTCTCAAATTGGTGACTGATGAACTGAATGTTATGAGAACTGTAGTGCTTCAAAACCGCATGACTCTTGACTTCACCCTAGCGGCGAGAGGTGGCACTTGCGCTTTAATCCAAGAAGAATGCTGTTCATATATTCCTGACCATAAACATGAGATAGACAATCATCTTGAGGTAATTCAGCAAGTGTCGGCCATGACCAAACCAGGCCCAAACCCACTGATGGTCTTTTTCCAGAAATGGTTTGGGGGGTGGGGTACCATCCTAATGAACATCCTGATTGCCATTTGTGTAGGAATGCTCCTATTGGGAGTATGTGTTTGCTGTGGCATCCCCTGTATGAAAAGACTGATTAAAGACTTTATAGACATGTCAGTTTCTAAAACCTTATATCAAAGTACTTTGTTTGAAGAACTGTTAAAAGATTGAAAATGCTTTCATAAGTTTAAACTGAATGACTCTCTTAACTGCAAATACTGAGTGGAAGAGGTTAGGAGAAGAAAACAAACTGTTTATGCTTATTTTGAAAGTAGAATAAAAGTATTAATAGAGGGAAATGTCAGAAAAATATGTATTAATGTGTGTATTAGTAATATGCTTAGTGCATTTAGAGTTTGAAAAGGGTTAACACATTTTATTCTGTTTCATACTGCATAAATCTGTACAAACTGCAGATGCTTTCTGACCTTGTATTGTTAGCTAAAATCTTTGCTTGTGCCTTGGAAACTTACTGAGAAGCAGATGATTTCTGCTTGTGTTAGTTAAATAATGAATAGAACAATACTTCTTGCACAAATGTTATGTAACTTAGACAAGGAGTTCCGTTTGTGCTGTGAGAAAATACACAGCTGTAGAAGCTAGAGATAATTAGGACAAAGTCTGCTTGAAAATATGAACTGCAATCAGCATTTGCTTATATCTGAGTTAGAACAGTACCTTGAAATGTAACACTGTACAATAGAAGGACTGTAAACGGATTAGTGCCCACCAAGGCCAGGTTGTTTTTCTCAAAAAGTTTCTCACAAATCTAGTCATGTCAGTAGAAAATCTGAGTAACATCTGCTGTAGAACAATACTGAAAGTTGTGTTTGATTATGTCAGCCATAGAAGGCCATGTCTTGTAAAACAGTATAAGAATAGCATGTTTCCTGTTAGTAGTTAGACAAATCCTTGTATTTGCATGTTTTTGTCTCCTTGCAGCAAGTTATTAACGTGCCTTAACTTAACCTTATGTGTATTGGTCTTTGAAGTTTTTTCCTTTGACATTTTGTATTGTCATAAATTTTCTGAAGGGTATGACGTCTGAATCTCAAATGTCTCTCATTAGTTTCTAACTTCAACCTTTAATGATTTGCTAATATTTTGCCCCAAAACTGCAATTTTATGAAAAAATGGATCAAAAATATAAGGAAAAATCTTGACATTCTGTGAAAATCTGTACATTTGAGAGGAATGATGGTGCTCACTGACTTTAAGTACTGACATAGTTACGTTATGGCCTTTGAATCCTGCTGCTACTCCAACTTGTTACAACCTACTGTTCTGCTAGCCACCGTCTAGGTTACTGTCTTGTAAAACAGTATAAGAATAGCATGTTTCCTGTTAGTAGTTAGACAAATCCTTGTATTTGCATGTTTTTGTCTCCTTGCAGCAAGTTATTAAAGTGCCTTAACTTAACCTTACGTGTACTGGTCTTTGAAGTTTTTTCCTTTGACATTTTGTATTGTCATAAATTTTCTGAAGGGTATGACGTCTGAATCTCAAATGTCTCTCATTAGTTTCTAACTTCACCCTTTAATGATTTGCTAATATTTTGACCCAAAACTGCAATTTGATGAAAAAATGGATCAAAAATATAAGGAAAAATCTTGACATTCTGTGAAAATCTGTACATTTGAGAGGAATGATAGTGCTCACTGACTTATTGTAAATACTGACATGGTTACATTATGGCCTTTGAATCCTGCTGCTACTCCAACTTGTTACAACCTACTGTTCTGCTAGCCACCGTCTAAGTTACTAAAAGCTGGGTACTGTCCATATCTATGCCCCCTGTTCCTCCATTGCCTTTGGCTTTGTCTGGCATTCTTGCAGTAACAAATAGTGACATATGGACAGTCTGTAGAACTCCTACCATAGGTGTAGCTCACATCCAAAATAGTAGGCACTGCCAGTCTTGAACTATGAACAGCATCAACCATGGTAATGCACTAAGCCCACTAAGCCACAACAGTCACAAGACAGTACAGTGTAATTCCTGACACTGTCAACCACAGACATACATAGCACATTGACCCCTGCATATTGTGGAAATGGAACATATCACCAGGTTGATTGGGACAGCCCTGGGATTGTGTGGTCTGCTGCTATTATTTTGTAAACATATAGTTACTGCAGTTGTATGGAACACAGGTGTGTTGGGGGTAGGGGATTCTAGCATTGACAGTCATGTGCCTGTCCTATGACCCCACTGTTTGCCATTTCCCTCACATAGTGCAGTGTGTGTTGCTGCCTTGTGGCCTACTGCATATTATGGGGCAGCCAGTATAGGACAGAGAGTTCCTGTTGTCCCACATAGCTGTTAGTTGTCTGCAAGTAGCCCAGTAGCCCACTCTATTCCCTTGCATAGATGCGGCAGGTCCGTACATACGCCACCATAGTCTAGTACCCCATGCATTTGTTGTAAAGAAGAGTGACTTACCTTGTGCCCGCAGAAGTTGAGATAACAGTGCTTCAGGGCTGACTCTGTTGGGTGCATGCAGTATGCTACCAATACATGGTAAGGTACAGGTTGTGTGGTGTGGCTGGCATCCTTTTTACTATGTATGTGAGTTGGAGTGAGGTCTCAGTTCCTAGGTCCATGGGTTGTCAGTGCATGTGCTATGCATCACCTCTTTGCCAAGGCCAGGGCATACTGGGCATGCCTACGTCTGCCTACATTGACAGGCTCAAGGGGTTCCTCCAGTCCCCCATGTAGCTGTGGGGACTTTGGCACTGGTGGAGAGCTGTGTGCCCTTTTTCTGTGATGTTCCTGCCACAACTGTTTCAGCATTATCATATTGTGTAGAATGGCACATACTGTGAACATGTGTGCACATGTGGCTGGAGAGTACTGCAGGGCTCCACCAGATATATCGAGGCAGTGGAACCATGACTTGAGCAGTCCAAACACATGCTCTATGATGTTTCTTGTTTGTGCGTGTGCCCCATTATGGCATTCTTTGGTAGATGTCTAGGCATTTCTGATGGGTGTCATCATCCACAGTTCCGGTGTGCAGTCAGCATCCCCCAGTAGATGGCTGTATGGGATGCCCTCCCTGGCAAACATCTGGTACAGCTCTGATGTGTGCAGAAGTGGGAGTTGTGATAGCTGCCAGGGCTGCCAGCACACACATTCAAGATAATGCCCTGGACATTGCACATGACCTGGCATTTGATGGAGTGATACTCTTTGCAGTTGACGTAGATGCTACCCTCCTCACCAGATGGTGCTTTGATGTGCACATGAGTGCAGTCTGTGGCACCCAGTACCTCAAGGTAGTGTGCTACATGGTGGAACAGAGGCATATTGTTGGCCCTCTCCTCAGAGGTGCGGGGTAGATATATGTGCTCACTGACATGTGCTTGCATGGCACCAGGAACTGGTGGAGTACCCTGGATGCAGATGCCTGTGAGAACCCCATAATGTCTCCAGTAGGTCTTTGAAAAGTACCTTTAGCTAGTATTCTAAGGACTACACATGCTTCTGTTTCCACTGGGATGGGTTCCCCTCTGTTGGCTCTCGGTCTGAGGTGAGGTTGGCAAAGCGTGGTGAGTTCTTGTAGTATGTCCCTGACCACCCTGTAGTGCAATACTATCTCTAGCTCATGTAGCCCCTGGAAATTTACCCTGGGCCTGAACACTCTTCTTCTTCTCAGTCTAGGCCTATTGTCAACATCTGCACCAGCACAGACCTCAGCCTCTAGCACATACAGATGCAGCAGAGCAGCATCAGCCCCTAGCATTTTGTCAGTTAAAATTCCCAAGTCTGTTCTCCAATGGTGCAGAGTATGTGGGAAAAATCAGATTGAAGGGTGTCTGCATACTTTATAGTGATGTGCTGCAGATGCAGCCTGTGTGATTGGCTGACTATGATGCATTCCACCTGCCAGGTTTATCACTGAGGGTTTTAAATGGCCCAGTGTCAGTGGAATAGGGCTTATCAATCATTTATACTTGATTGTGTTTCCCAGGCTATTTTCTTTTATTTATTTTTTAATTTCTTTCATTGCTAAGCACTGTGGCATGGCACACAAACCCATGGCACTAGTATAAACAGTGCTCAGCAGTCTGGACACACCCCATGCACAAGCACACTCAGCATAGCTCAAACCAACTAAAACACATACTGCAGGGTTAAACACAGCTTAGCAGCACTGGACACACACCCCTGCTTAGCTGTGCTTAGCTGAGTGCAGACAGGTGCCACTGAGCTCCAATCCATTTAAACAAAGAGTGACACACCCCCTTGTGATGTCAGCTTGTGACACACCACCTTTTGATGTCAGCTACCTGTTTTATTAACATCAACATGGTTCTGGGCCTACACCAGTTTTATCTGCGGACAGAGTGGCCCATTTTTGCTATTTAGTAAGCACAGCTCATTTTCATAGATACTTGCATATACCCTAGATAGTTCACTATTCCAGTGCCTGCTTCCTTTGCAACCACTGAAACTTGCCATTATACATAGTGTATGCAGGGCACTATAATGCATTATTTTTGCAAATGTCTTATTTTTAGTTTTTCAGCATTTTTATATATATTTTTTTGCATAACAACATGTTTGCGCATTGCTGCATGCCACACAAATGTAATATGTGTATTAAAAAAGTTATTATTTTATAAGGCTTTGCATTGAATTTTGGACTCACTGGGCATTGCTTTGGACATTTTCATGCCTACATTGCAATATCCAACCTTCTTTTTTGGGCTTTTATAGCCCCGGTTTAATTTTGACATTTCTGTACACGCTACATGGTTATTTTCCATGTACACTTCTGACACCAACATGGCTCCTACACGGATACTGTTCTGCTTATTTGATGAAAAATCACCCTTGTTTGCATGAATTTCACCTGCTTATGAGGTGATTTGCATGCCACAGACACTTCCATGACCACATGCTCATGCACGCTCCTCTGCGACTTCCGGTTTCTGTGTTGGGGCCATGCCACTATGCCTACATGGAAAGTCACTCCACGTAGGCTTTACTGAATTCCCCCTATCATCACAACTATCAACATAAGTATCTGAATAATCCTTCAAACAGTCATTACTACATTGCACTCTAGAAAAATAATTTACTAAATGTAACTTCCTGATAAAACGAAACAAGTCTGCCTTTAAAATATGTAACCTAGGTAGAAGAGTGGGTATAAATTTTAATCCACGATTTAATACAGACATTTCTGAGTCTGTTAAAACACACCCAGATAAGTTAAAACTAAATCATTATTAACATTAGATAAAGATAGTTCTTGAACATTTAATAAAAGAGTCTTAATATCAATACCATCTCTTCGTTTTTCCTTGTTGCTGTTGTTGCTGTTTGTCCCTTGTTGCATCAAAACCCCCCGGTTTACGATTGGAGCCATCACTATGACATTCACTCTGAAAATTGACTCTCATGTAAGTAGGCTGCTGAGCTGCAAGCAGAGGAGGATAAGCTACCTCCTCATCTTCTTCACAGTCTGTGGCACTAACAGTCACTTCCGATGAAGCAAAGGAGACTCAATATTGTCTCCTACATTCCTCCCCACCAGAGAGTGCCCGCCCCCATTCGCATCTTGTTTTATTGTTTCCCATCTTAAAGATGAAACCACTATTGTAGTCATTAATATCCCTAGTTAGTTTCTTCATTTTCCACTCAATTGCCTCCTTTGAGAAGTTTTGCAGTTTTTCATTAATTCCTCCCAAAAGCTGCTCAAAGCAGGAGGAACTTAATTGCACTGATAATGAAGAACACAAAGCATAAATTTC